>NC_057707.1:6686-138298 GCF_014466175.1 Vespula pensylvanica | reverse complement strand
TTTTTTTGTTTTAATTATTATCACAAATTATAATCACATGGTACAAAATGGCGTACGATCACGTCATCTATGCATTAGAATCAAGTTCCACATGCGTATTGAAACGTATTTAGTTCCGATATATAAACGTATGTATGCTTATTAATTACAATTACATGAAAAAAAAATATTAGTGATAAAAATATTATAAATAAAATATTAGAAAGAAATAATAAGAAATAATAATAAATTATATAAACCAAATGTGGATAATATATATAACCTATTAGATTTAATATACAATTTTTACATTCATTGGTTTTATGTTCTTTTTCTAACCATACAGATGTACATACATACATCATATATACACACATCATATATACATCATACATACTCACACATACATCACATACATCATAGATACATCAATATACATCATATGACATACATACGTACATACATACATACACGCGCGCGCGCACATATACAATGTAATATTTGCATGCCGTGACTGCGCGCGCTTATTTATCTATTTTTTGTGTATATAACATATTTGACACTTGTAAAGTGTTAGAAAAATATTTAATATTTTTTATGTTATCTTCCTTCGCCGATCCAATCACATTATCTGTTCACAGATTATCTCTTTAAGTGTTCAATGATGGCTTATATGTCAATAAATTCTGGCACAACACGTAAAATGTCTTTTGGTTTTAATGGAAAGATGAATGGAGTTGAGGGTAAAACTCCTTTTTTAATTGGAGTTTCGGGTGGTACAGCGAGTGGAAAGGTCAATAATATTTCTAAAATGTAAAAATTAAAATTAGGATAAGTATCCTGAAAAGAAAGAAAAAGGGTACTATGAAGTGATAATACATACACATACACACACAATTGATATTTTATTTTTTTTGTTCTGTTTAGTCAACTGTATGTAAACGTATAATGGAAAAATTGGGTCAGGTTGACATGGATCATATGCAACGACGAGTTGTTTGCATATCACAAGATAGTTTCTATCGTGAACTTACACCAGCTGAGAAATTAAAGGCTGAGAAAGGACAATACAACTTTGATCATCCTGATGCATTTGATAATGATATGATTTTGCTGACTCTGCAAGATATACTTGCAGGTGTCAAATGCCAGATACCAGTATATGATTATAGAACTAACAGTTTGTACGTGTTTCAATAAACATGATTTGAAATTATGTGTATATGTGTGTGTATGTATAATTTTTTGTCTTTTTTTAGGATGAAGGATCAGGTAACAACAATATATCCTGCAGATGTAGTTTTGTTCGAAGGAATTCTAGTTTTCTATTTTCCTAAAATAAGAGACTTATTTCATATGAAGTTGTTTGTAGATACAGACTCGGACACCAGATTGGCTAGAAGGGGTATTATTTATCAATGTTCAATATTATATAAGTGTACACACATAAATATGTATGTGTGTATTTATATTACTTATGTTATATACAATAATTATTATTGTTATTTCAGTACCCAGAGATATAAATGAAAGAGGGAGAGATTTAGATTATGTATTAAATCAATATATGAACTTTGTGAAACCTGCATTCGAAGAGTTTTGTTTACCTACCAAAAAATTTGCTGATGTTATTATCCCTAGAGGAGCAGATAATACAGGTAATTATTTTTATATTATATACAAAGTAATTCGATATTGCAATCAAACAAATTCTTAATATGATAAAATATTACCACTAATAAAATTCAATTCAATTCTTTATTTGAATAAAAATCATAAAGATATTAACTATATCATTTTGCATATGTATAGGCTATTTATAAATAATATTATATTTATAATCATATTTTATTTAGGTTTTGTTTGATAATCTTTTATTATAGATTTATTTTTAGTAAATAAATAGTTAGAAAACTTAATTTTTGCAAGCATCATAATAAACTGCTTATCCTATAATTATCCAACTTGCATCTGATATGTAAAAATTAAAATTGTAGTCATCTTTATTCACATTTAAAAATAATAATATTATCTTACAAAAGTAAATAATTAATAAAATTTGTTGAAATAAGTTATATAAATTGTTTAGATGCAAGTTTGGATTTTCAGGACACCTCTTATATTATATTATGTATTAATTACACATACTTCAGTAAATTTTGTTGCCGTTATGGATGCTGCCTGGTGTGTAAAGATAATATTATTTTCAACTTATCAGCGCTTTAAACATTAAAATAAAGCAGAAAATTAATGGCATCTTCTAAAAGCATACATGGTTTTGGTTATTGTATGTTTGCAGTGGCAATAGATCTAATAGTGCACCACATCTGGGACATTTTACGCTTGAAAAAGGCTGACAAATCAACCGGGCAGCATCCATACATCTGTCAGCATAGGCGTACTTTGGCTTCATCCGACACACTCAGCATATGATTTGAGAAAATAACACATGATGAAATTAATTACATGCACTGCATTTTTGCACTAGTAAACTGCATATTTCTTACGCAGTAACCTCGCATCTGTTGCTTTTTATACTTATGCTCGTTCTGTGCGTGTACATGTAATAAATACTACATACGCACGTTCACCCATATTAAGTCAATGTTATGTGCTTACATTTTTTACTTTAGAAATGATCATCGTAAATTAACCCAAATAGCATTTCTTTTTTTTAAACAGATTGCATTACATTTATACAAAGTAATACTTCATAAACCATTTCTTTTCCAAACTAATATAATGAAAACAGGTTTGAGAGAGAAAAATAAAAAGAGAGAGAGAGAAAGACAGAAAGAGAAAAAGAGAGAAATAAAGAGAGCATTTAAAATTTTCATATAAATGTTAGCTTTTATTTTACATATGGTATGTTATATGTTTATATTACCGTCTAATGGACATATGCACGTTTATATATTTATAAATAAGGATGTCAAAGTATTATTACTTAGAAAAAATAGCTTTAAGTATTTTATACATATGTGTTCACGCTCTTACAAATCGATATTATGCACTCTCATTTGTAAAAATTAAATTTTTCCTTTAATCATGTTTATCCAATTTTGCATAATACAATTAATCATGAAATGTAAATGAGCATAATTAAGTACATTGTTACTTAATATTCTCAGTTTCATATATTAGTAGCATAATATTATCTTCGTATTCATTATTTGAATGATATATACTTTATAATTATTTTATTATTATAAAATTTTATTTATCGTCAAGAAATTTCTTATTTATATAATATAATATAATTTAATTCTTCTTTGGTAATTTACTTATTTTACAGTTAAATAATTAAATAGAAAAAATAAAAAGAAATAAAAAATACTACCTTGTTCTCAATAAACGCCAATGTAAATTACAAAATACATTGCATAATTTGATATACTTTAAATAAACGTATATGTAACATAATATCATAATAAAAACATTGAACAAAATTTTTTAGTTATTCAAGAAGTAACCTTTAACCGTATATTATTGACTTGTTACACTTTGTTACAGTGGCAATAGATTTGATAGTGCAACACATAAGAGACTTCTTAAGCAATCGTGGTAGAGTAACAATGGAACCTGAGAGTTCGATAAGCAGAGCTGAAGGATTGTTCAAGAGGCCACATTAATGCTGACAATTTTAGTTTTTCTTTTAATAAAAATATTATGTTAGGATTTATTTTTTAGAACTAGGATTAAAGAGTTATAAAAAGTCTTTTATAAAAGGAAAGATTATTATTTTTGTGGAAAATATTTATAGTACTTTATAAAAAACGCTTGAATTTTTAATATTTAACAAATTATGAATTCAAAATTGCACTTTAATTAATTAATATGAAAGTTCAAATTTAGTATAGATTTATAATATAAAAACAAGCGGTATTTATTATAAAGTTATTATAATATTGTTGTCGTCTTTATTCTTACTTATTTAATTGCATGTTATATTAAAGAAAATTAGATTTTATCTCCACATTGAAAGTGTTATATTTATTTTTTGTATATATATATATCGATGAAAAAACTTCAAATATATAAATGGACGATAAAATTGTATAATACCAGTAAAAATTTCAATATGTGGAAATAAAATGAAAAAATGAAGTACTATTTAATAGACAAGAAGGCATTTGTACAGTGCTAACAAATATATTAAAAAAGGGAAGAAAGAAAACAATTAAAAATTTATGCATCTAACATAAACGTACAATTTAAGTTTTACTCAAATTTTATATATATATATATATGCACTTTAATCACATGTGAATATTTCAATACGACTAAATATTAAATGGGATGATCAAAATCTTTATAGAAACAAAAAAAAGAGAAATATATTAATATCAATAAATGCGTTTATTCTTAATATTTTAATGCTATGTATAATATTACATGTACCAAATTAATGAAGAATATCAGTCGCTACAAAGTGTTATTATTACTATGTAATACATTAAATGTATTATGCGATCGGTTAGATTGTTATTTAGGTAGATTTTTCTTTTATGTATTCTCTAAAATTACTTATTTTATTGATGTATATGAACACAAACAATAAATTTTAATTCAAAAGTAATCAATCACTTATCTTGAAAAAAGTATTCATTCGTATACTTTTCCGTTTTAATTATTTGATAAAAATAAATTAATTTTTAAATCAAATATTAAAACCTATTAAAATCCTAAACTCTAATTGTTCCAAACAAAAGAAAAACTTCGACAGAAGAGAGTCGTATAGAAACATATAATATATAGATTATATATAAATCTTTAAACATATAAAACATTGTAAGGAATACTCCAATGTCGACAATATACTAAATCAGATTTTTTGTCTCACGATAGTGATAGTAGCGCCAAAGTTGTGCTTCGGTAAAATTATGAACTAAAAGCTGCTATATTGTCAGTTTGGTTTTCTCTTTTCTTATAGGTTATGATCTACAAAACTCCTGTAACCTTTTTAATTATTAATAAAAATAATCCAAAAGATATATTATATAGGATTGAATTATTATGCAACATTATTATAATTCTTTAAACTATCGTTAAATATGTATGATGCTATTACATCCTTAATATAAGTATTTCCACTAATCATTTAAAAAATGTAATATTTTAAATATGAATGTATGTATGTATATATGTATATATTATGACGCATGTGTTTTGTGTATGTATGTGTGTATTTATGTGATATGAAATCTATATTATAAATTTTGTAATAACATATTATAATATGAAATTGTTTTTGATAAAATTTTTTAATAATAAAACAAGAAAAAAAAACGATTATAAGTTTATTAAAAAATATTTGATATTTTTGTTTTTTAGTATCTAATAATATTTACTATGAATTTGAATAAAGTATTTTATTACGATTACAACAATTTAGTTAACACATAAGATTACTAGAGGCGCTGCAAACAGTATAAAGTGACATAAGACTAATCCATGAATCGTCCAAGATCGTCGATTGATAATAATTGTTGGAAAACATATCTTTTTGCATATGATTGAAAATAAGTGAAATATTTTATCTTAAATCTGTATCTTTCTTGATACTTTCATAATATTTAAGATTAATATATATGTGTATTCGTATATGTAGGTTGCATACGCATACAAACCAACATACACATATATGTTCTTGCGTTCGCGCATCCTATATATAATAATTGTGTGTGCTGTGTATGTGTGTGTGTCTGTGTGTACGAACAATAATGGAGTTTGCTGAAGTGAATAGTGTACTGATTTTCATTGCAAGCTGAATTGTCTATACTGAGGTTCTGTTTTTATTAATGACGTTTCAAGTGTAATACATAATTAAGAATAATGGGTGTTGGCCTTAAACCATTAGAGTTTACTGATTGTTTAACTGATAGTCCGTATTTTCGAGAAAATTTACATTATCATGAACGTGAATTGGAAAAGACCAGCCAGCAGATTAAACGTCTCATCAAGGAGGTCAAAGATCTACTGTTAGCCGCTAAGAGTAAGTTGCGCCGCATAGGATAGGATCACGCATATTGTTACTGCATGTATGCAACAGCTGCTACATTTTCGTTTGTTTGTAAAAGAGTACTATCCGGTGACAGTTTATCTATCTAGATCATTTTCTAAATATTATTTTATAGTTATTACATTTTTTTTCTTTTTTTTTATAGCAATCATATTAACATTTGTTATATATATATATATATATATATATATATATATACATATATATATATATATGTCGACGTTTTTTTATTTTATATAGAAGAATATTGTATATAGAATAATTAGTCTTTTAGCACACATAGATAATAACAATTACTATTCACTTGCAAATCAATTAATTCGTTAATGTTTTTTATTTCTTTTTATGAAATTATTTTTTAATGCTCCCTTTTAATCTATGTCATCTACTAACCATTTTATTATGGATCAAGTGATATTAATTTCATGTGCTTCATGATGCTATGAAAACACATTTTTCTATTTTCTCTCATATTTTTCTTTTCATACTTTTATATCTAATTCGCATGAAATAAAATTTTACATAAGATTGTGATGGTTTTGTAGATTTATCCCGAGCCCAGCGAGCATTTTCTAAAACACTGCAAAATTTTAGTTTCGAATGTATTGGAGAAACACAAACTGAAGATGAAACTCACATATCGCAAAGTTTAAAGGAATTTGGTAAACTGATAGCATCAATAGAGGATGAAAGGGACCGCATGGTATGCACAATATATATTCAGTATATAATATACAAAGTAAATCTTAAGTTGATATAATAAATGTGATCTACTAATTATTTATAACATTATTAAAATGAATTGAAGAACAGGCTATAAATGACAATTTTGTAAATATATATTACAGAGGAATGTATTTTATATGAAGAATGCATCGACAAAAATGTTTTTATTGGTTTTACAAGTGATACATAGATTTAAATTTATTTATTGATTTTTATAAGAAAACTTAAAAGAATACTTTTATTTATAATGCTGAAATCAATATGTAAATTGACTTTACATATTATTTATTTAAAAGTAACTTATAAAAAAGTTTCTTATTATTTTTGTTTTAATATTTAAAAAATCATATATTATATAGTAAAAAATTTGTGATATGTTATGTTTCAATTGCTATCTATCTGTTTTATTCCATTTATTCTTCTAATTGCACTTTGTTTATTCTTTGCTTGCATACACTCTAGAGTGAAAATCAACTGTGGGATTATTTGCAGCATATATAAATTAAAACATTCAATGAAATTATGATGTAAGACTTATTCATTACGTATCTGGACAAATCTTACAAAGTTTAGTTTCATGTTCAAATACTGTTTTATATATATATATATATATATATATATATATATATATATATATATGGATTAATTTGTGATATTGTATATATCATTTGTTTTTTGCATGTCGAGTGTCATATATATTAACATATATAAAAAGCAGTACAAATATTGTGGTATATGCTAGAGACTCATTCTTAAGAAATAGGATCAAATCTTGTACATTTATTTATGTCATATTTAGTAAAATCGAGATAAAAATAATTGTACAAGATCTCTAGCAGAGGATCATACTTTATATTTTTGAATACTAATTAGTTTACTATTATAATATATTGAGCTCAATTTTCTTTATAATTCTATATCAAAATAGTTGAAAATTAGATCCACATAGTTGTAGAATTTGTAAATTGTCTTTTTACTTTTGTTAACAAGTTTATATGAATAATAATTGTTCAATAGTCACTAGACGTAGTGCTATATCATCTTTAACGGAAAGAATATTGTTTATATGATTAATATATTTTACTAATTTATACTTTTTATACAGACATAATATTTCAATTTACATACAATACTTTATTATAAAATTCTTTTTAATTCTATGCATTATAAATATGCATTTTAATATTTATCAATTTTTTTACTTTATTCTAAAAATATTGTAAGGACAAACATTATGATAAATAAAATTCAAAAGCATGATTATATTCATTACGTTTTACTTGTATTATTTATCTTAATTTATGTTGCTTTTGATATTTATAATTTTTGTTTGGCAATATTATATTTTCAGCTTGAACGCGCTTATGATCAAATTATACTTCCTTTGGAAAACTTCAGAAAGGAACATATTGGTGGTGTTAAGGTAGATATTTTTTTTTCTCTTTATCATAATTTTTCGTTATTTTTATTTCTGACACTTACAAAAGAAGGATACACATATATATTATTTAATTCCTATACCTTTTCATCGCTTTATAGGACGGGAAGAAAAAGTTTGAAAAACAGACCATTAAGTTTTGTCAAAGTCAAGAACGTTACCTAAATTTATCAACAAAAAAACAAGACAATGTTCTTCAAGAGGTATATGTAAAAATCATTATTTGCTTTATATATATATATGTAATATAAAAATTATTAAAATGCATTAATATATGACATAACAATTTTAGGCGGATGCAACGTTGGAAATGGCCAAAAGACATTTTTGCCAAGCTAGTTTAGAGTATGTGTTCTTGTTGCAAGAGGTTCAAGAACGAAAGAAATTTGAATTTGTTGAAACAGTATGTATAATAATAATATTAATATATAACCTTTATCTGTGTTTTTATTATTTAATATATATTTATAAATATATTGCAGTTACTAAGTTTTATGTTTGGTTGGTTAACGTTTTACCATCAAGGTCACGAAGTAGCAAAGGATTTTAAACCATATATGACTGAATTACAGTTAAAAATACAAAAGGTTCGTTATCTTTATCATAATTATATATAATTTTTATAAATTTTATATATTTATTTATTTATTTATTTATTTATTTAGAAAAAATTTATTATTTGAATAATAACGTAATATTATTGGCGCATTTTTTGTTTAAAATATTTGTCACTTTATTAATCTTATGCATTTTAATAAGATATTTTATTGTGTGTATTGTAATATTACTATATAAAAATAACTATGCAAACAAAAAATGTGCTTTTAGAGCACTAACATGATATATAACATCTAGTAGTTATTGGTGTGGTATATGCAAATCTTACAAATATGTATTCGTTACAGCAGCATGTCATTGCTCTTTAAATATATCATTTTGAATCAATGTTTATCAATAATATATAATGTGAAGCAAATTAATACGATACGCTAATGTTGGTTATATTTCATTAGTTTCTGCAATTTTTTTATTTGACATTACATGTTCCAAATATAATTAGGATAACAGCATGAAGAATTGCCCACTAATTTTTACTTTATGTGTGCGTATTTTTACAAGACTAGAGAGAATTTTCTTGCCACCCGGGATAAAACCGAGTCACTTATGAATAAAATGAAGGATATGAAAAAGGTATGTGTGCTCTCTGTTTTAAAACGTTCCATATTACAAGCTTTGTTTGGAAGCAATTTTATTATGGATTTGGGATTACATTTTTCTAAATGTGCATGATAAATGACATATTGATGATAAAATTACATATTAAAAACCAATTGAAATAGAGATAATCTATTCTATAAAAAGCGGCATAATGTATATTTATTATATTATTTGTTTTTTATAGTCTGCAGTGGAGACAGGATTGAACAAACTACATTCTCGTGAAGGATATTTATTTCTAATGGAAAAAAGTAAATTTCGTTATTTTTTTAACTCACATGAACACTACTGAAAATTTTATCATGTATAACAAATGATATATATATTGATAATATGTATTTTGTTGTAAAAATATTTTTTAATATTATTTCAGAAGCATTTGGTACAACATGGACAAAACAATATTGTACATATCAGAAGGATACAAAGGAATTTACAATGATCCCATACAATCAACTTACAGGCAAATTTGTAAGTAATATTTGTTAGCAACATGAAGAATTATATATTATACAATATTTAATGAATTTTATTGTACCATGTTAAACAGAGTAGTAAAGAAACTCTCACACTAGCATCATGTATAAGGCGTATGTCAGACACAATTGAAAAGCGCTTTTGTTTCGATATCACAGCTATCGATAAGTAAGTGATTTGATGTATTTTTGATTTTATAAAGACAGAGAAAAGTGTATCATAAGATCTTTATTTTTAGGCCTAATGTAACGTATACATTTCAAGCATTATCCGAAGAAGATAGAAAATTATGGATGGATGCAATGGATGGGAAAGAACCAGTAAGTGTAATCAAGATAATTTTCTGATAAACAATCAAGTGTTATCATCAACTTGAGATAATAAATTTTTATATAAAATTTTCAACACTTTTAGAGTTATCCTTTAGTAGGAACATCAGTTAAAACAGAAGAAAATATTTTGGACGAAACAGGATTCATGTTTGTATCTAAATGTATTACGGTCCTGGAAGACAGAGGTATAATCTTTTTGATATAAATATATTTTCAATTATAAGATATAAATATTTTTTTACAATTAATGATTAAAATTAACATTATGCTGTGTGTGTGATACGTATGATCTTAATAATTTATGAGTAAGGGTAATTTTTGTTCAGGTTTAGAAGAACAAGGTCTATATCGAGTCGTTGGTGTTGCCTCTAAAGTAAACAAACTCTTAGCTATGGGTCTCGACAGAAGAAAATTAGAAAAACTTTCTCTAGAAGATCGTTTTGAATGGGAAAGTAAAACTATAACCAGTGCATTAAAAACGTATTTACGAACACTTTCCGAACCATTGATGACTTTCCGATACTATAACAGTTTCATTTCAGCTGCGAGTGCGTATAGGTATTCTTTATCATGTTATTTTATTTGCACTTCAGTTTAGTAGTGCTATGTTTCTTTGATTAAAAATAAATTCACTAATACATTGCTTTTTTTATGTAAATGCACTTGATATATTATCTTAGTAAGATAGAATATATTGTTTAATCTGCCTAATAGAACACGAAGTGAAAGAAACAAGAATAAATGAAATACATAGCCTTATCTATCGGCTACCAAAGGCAAACTTCAATATGCTGACTTTGCTTATACCTCATTTACACAGGTAAACATAAATAAACTGATTTTTAAATAGACCAATACTTTATTATGATTTATTTCTCGTTTTTATCAATTTTAACTTACAGTGTAGCAAATAAAAGTGATAAAAATTTAATGACGGTTGGTAATCTAGCTGTCTGCTTTGGTCCAACATTATTGAGGCCAGAGGAAGAAACAGTGGCCTCTATAATGGATATTAAATTTTACAATATTGTAGTAGAGATATTAATTGAAAACTGTGAAATAATAATAGCCGGTCCTCCACAAGATATTTTACGCACAACACAAATGATACAAAGTATGGTTACATCTAAAGTAATGACTGAAGCAGATGATGGTCCTACTACTTCTGGAAACGGAACTTCTTTATTAAGATATCCAGTGCATAGTTCTGTTTCAATACCACATACACATGTAAGTTCATTTTCATATATTCATCTTTTGAAGATAATGGAAGATATCTATATATTAATTTATAATTATTTATGTAGCATGTTACAAGATCTTACTATGATGGACCCTTAACGATTACAACTAAATCACCTTCTATAGATGATAGAAAAAATGGTGATTACGAAGATGTTGATCCAAGTAGTCATCGTATTCCTGCATTTCTAGAGAGTCGAAGTGGACGAGTTAAATTAACTAATTCGAATCTTATGTACCATTCAGCAGATAAAGGTTACATTAAAATTTTATATTTTATTATAATTATTTGAGATAAGGTTAATTATTATTAAGATGATTCAATTTAAGAATTATTTTATATTATTTACTATAATTGATGTGTGACATTTTTCTAATTATTTTAGTGCTTACTAGTGGTAACACAAGTAGTTCAAGTGAATCAATTGCATCAGATCCACATCCATTTACAACAAATATACCAGCCAAACAAAAGCGTGGGACTGCTATGTCAACACATTATCCTGCTAATTATCCACGAAGTAATCCTACAATATCTATGTAAGTAAATTGTTTAAACAAAAATTTAATGGTACGATACAAAAATATTAAAAATTATAATTTTGTTAGTGCTAACACATCACCAAGTAGTGGTCGTTCGAGTCCTGGCCAAATGCCTGGAATCTGGTATATATTTTTAAATAAGTATTTAATATATTGCAATATATATTAATTATTTTAATCTTTAAATTGTATTATTTTTTTGTAGGAGAGTACGAACATTATATGCCTGTTTGGCCGAAGGTGATGGAGAACTATCATTTGAACCAAATCAAATTATTACAAACGGTAACATTTATTTACATAAAAATTCTCTCTCTTCCTCAATATATCTTTGTTATTCGTTGAATTTATTTATTATGATAAATTGATTACAGTTAAAGCTTCCTTAGAGCCTGGATGGTTAGAAGGCACTTTGAATGGAAAAACAGGATTAGTTCCAAAAAATTATGTTGAACAGTTACCCTGAAGTTAAAGTAACCAAAGAGTGCCTGTGTCACATAAAATCATATTTACATTCCATATGCACACATATCTTACCGCTGCATGTAGATTTATATATATTATAGCGGATAAGATTCTCATCCAAACTGCTGATATCATACGTGAAACGCATAATCGTGACTATATCTTTCTTTGGGTACAACGTACTGTATAAGGTTTAATATATAAATCATATTCCTTGGTGTGTGTGCATGTGGTATGTGATTCGATGAGGAGGCGCTGTTTTTGCAAATGTAGAAAAGAAAAACGATGATCAAGGTGTTGCTAAGGGATTCAATTACGGATGGGTAGTAAATAAGTAATAGAAAGCGAAAGATGCATTGGAAAGTCTAAACGAAATTGTTATCCCGATATATCATTTTATAAAGGAAGCTAAATTAATTAATTTTATCACACTAAGCAGAAAGGGACTTCCTTACAGGACATAGTCAATTATACTTATACATTTGTATGTAAACGTACATTTATTTATTAGAAAAACATTTTTTCTTAAAAAAGTAATTATGTTGTATATAAAGTTACGTATAGAAAATATAATGCATACGAATCTATGATAGAATTAATAATATATCTAATATATATAAGTAAATTTTTACTGAAGATATTGCATTAAATACACACACACAAAATGTCCCAAAATTGATAATTGATCTTTAAGAGATTGAAAGAGGGAAAAAAGAGGGAAGGAAGAGGAAGTTTCTATCATTTTTTCTCCAATCATTATTCAGCTAGTTACTTAACAATTAAGTTAACGAATCCTGTTTACGTTACACTACGGTATCCGAATCATCATTACCCATATCTATAGGCATTCACGTAATTAGATGTTTGTATGCCAACTGAAAATCGCCTAATAGCTATAGGTACTGGGGATGAAGCCCGAAAAATTCGGGAACAGAGGAAGATATACTAGCTCGAGCGGCCAATGATAAATGCCGACGAGGTATTGGAAATTCGCAAGAGTGACCGGCATCTTGAAGGCAACGATGAATTCTGTATTTTGATTTTATTTCGTGTATTTTATTCATTCGATCAATTTGTTCAAATATTGCTTTGCTGCAGCACGCATGAGATTGATCAACTTACTTGTTAAATAACTCACTATCAGTGAAAAATAACCGAGTAGAGAAGTGATAGAATTACTGTTATCCCAAAATTTTATTCTGGTTAATCTTTCGAAGATTAATTATGAATTTTGAGACACCCTACACGCACGCAAATGCACGCGTCCATACACACATACATATTTTTAGAAATTTCTTGAAAAAATAGTTTTTTTTCTCACGGTTATTTGAATTGCTGTATTATATAATATACAACATAGTATATAGCAATAATCATAATGTGATATGAAGTAAACAAATATAAGTTATAACTGTTACTCCATTATGCTTTTACGAATCATAATATTTAACATCATGTACATCAAATGAAATATCATAATGTATTATCAATTAGTACTATAAATGATTGTCAAAGAGACAAAATATATATAAATATAAATATAAAAACATGTTTATTTTTTTATAAGGCTCTTTATTACTAGATTACCTACTACCTGATATAATTATTATTTATACATTTATTAAAATTTTCTTATCTTTTATAATCATATAAAAACTAAATTTGTAATAGTTAACACATTTATACAATATGATAAGATGCAAATTTTGTCAACCCTTATTGGATGCTAGCTTTTTATATGTAATTCTCACTAGGTTGCAACTGATTTCGATAAATATGCGAAAAATTTTCAGTATTATAAGAATAACATTTTTATTAGAAATTATTTATTTCTTGAAAGAGTATTACAAATATATGAGTTCCAAATAATTATTTATAAGTTTAACTAAAAATTATATATAAATTTTAAATTAACTAAAAATAAAGTTAATAACTTGGAATATACTAAGTAGTCATTATGTTTTCCTTTAGTATCAAGTTGCAAGATATTCCATCTAATCTCTCCTCATTGTTTGTTGTTGACGGCATTCCATATCGTGCAGTTTCACTTTCACGTAAATTTCCAATTAGAAACATAACTAATTTCCAAATAAAGTTTATCTGAGCCATGATTTACCGTTGTTATGCTTACAATCAGTTTTATACAAAATATAAGAATTCAAGGAGAATACTTCAATTCCCAGAAAAAAACTTTCCACCACCATTTTAATGATTTGTGTAAAAAACAATATACGATCCACTTCACCCATAAATTTGTTACAATTCAATATCACTTCAGGTTTCTTAAGCTTTATCCGATAACCACCACATGTCATTCTTAATACAGTTTTCATTGACCCAGTATCATATAAACTAAGTATGTTAATAATTCGTTTGTCTCTTCATGATAGAAGCTTACTTTTTCTTGAATGAAATTTGATAACAACCTTAATTTTAGAAGTTGATTTTATTATTTATCTTGGTAGAAATTTTTTATCACTTCTTATTGTACCCATTAAAAAGCATTTCATTTTAAGCAATTCTTCATTCAATGGAACAGTGGTATCAACATAAAGATGATATCCTTTTGGAATTAAAGATTGATTTGAGTAGACTATTGTACAAAACGATCTTTGCATTGACAGGAAGGTAGAAATGAATTAAAGATACCGATTTAACAGATCCAAAATAGAGCAATATTGAATACACATATGCAGTATTTCAATCTACCAAAACATACATTCATATTCCATTCATTTAGTTGGTTTATTGGAGCTATAAGTGAAACGACTGAATCTTCCTTTGAACGATACTATAGCTTAATCCACATATATTTCTTTTTTGGAAACAAAGTTTTGTCTATATTTTAATCAATATAGTCCAGAAAGTTTTTGATTTTCGAAAATCTTGTTATTGGATAGTTATTATTGTTCAGATTTTGATATAAATGGAGCATTCCAAAAATTTGAAAAAAAATGTTCCTTAAAAATCTTAGCAAAAAATGGCATATTTATAGTCATTATCTATAACAAAAATGGCATGTGAAGTCTTTAGAGAAATAATTTTTTATATCACTTAAATTGATTGTACCCGTATTCAAAATCATACCAGAAAAGCAAGCATTTCCTCATACAAGATGTTTTTCTAATTTTGCCAAACTGATCTAGCAGATAATTCTTTCTTTGTAATTTGCTCGTTTGCATATAAGTATGTTTGCGTTATAATTTCCGTTACCAGTTTATTAGTAATAAATTTTTTGGAATAATCTATAGGCTGCTAAACATTTCCAAAAATTTGGCGATTAATATTTGTAAAAGAAATCCTACTAGGGAGACCATCATCATCACTCTCGATTTCAATCCAATTATTGTCCGAGTTATCAACATTTTCTATTTCTACATCATTTTCTTCTTCACTTGAATATTTTATAGACATAACTTTTCTTTTCTTAGGATGTAATAAAATGCGACTGCTAGTCTCATCACTAGAATCAAAATCATTTTGAGAATTGTTTTCAAAACATTCATTGCCCCTATCACTATTGATATTTATAAAATTTTCTTTATTCATTTTTGGACTCAATATATTAAAAATTGAATACAAAAGGCAGTGATATATCATCGGAGATGTCAATTTCTCCATTGCTGATGCTTAATTGACAATGCAATCGTGCCCGCATTTCACAAAAAGTGAGTTTCGACAGGTCCATCTCCCACGTGACGTACGATCGTAGCGAAAAAGTACTGTTGTCACACGAGACGTGACTTACGACCGATAAAGGTTAATTGGTATAAAAAATATATATCAAAAATTTATTCTTAATTGATAGTATATTAAGATTTATAAGATTATTATGATGTGAAATAGAGCGAAGGCTGATAAATATACTCAATCTAAATTTATTATATGTGATGATTTAATCTTAGTAAAGTAGACTATCTTACCACACATACACACGCGCGTGCGCGACACACAATTTATTTAATTATTATTATTATTAATTTTATATATATGAAATTAAAACTCAGCAATATATCATATGTCTAAAAAAGATAAGATATATTATCAAATAGTCTAATAAAAATGACAGTTATCATATAAAACATACTATAAGATGGTATATAATGGTAATTTAGAAATGTATACTTTTATTTATTGTCCAAAAAGTGTTTGGTGTACTTATATATGTTAAAAATATATTTTATATTAATATTAATTTTTCTTTGATTATATCATTAGTACAGCCTTTGAATTAGTAAAAATATAAAATGTATGCAAATGTTTTAGTTAGATAATCTATTAGTTAATTGAATTAAATGAATCTTCATTGCTAAACAACCTGCTTTCAGAGCATTCCTTTCTACACTATTCCATATAAAACTCATAAATAAAGCATAACACAGTAATGCAGTCAAAACTAAGCGACCTATATTAAGACCTATACATATACCTATGGATGTAGTAGTAGAATCTAATCCCATTGACCAAATTATAGGTACAATAAGTAAAAACACAGCTAGTAAATACCAGAAACACTGATAACGTACAGATATCATGGCAGATTCACATATTCTAATTGCTTCTTGTAAGGATTCTCTTATATCAATATTATCAATTTTATACATGCCTAAGATCAAAATATATATATAATTAATAGATCATCATATGTTTGTTATATTTAAGAATTTGTAACATACCATCTGTTAATTTCAAACTTGCCATAATAGCCTCATGATCTGAATAACTACAATTTTTATTAGGTACTCTTTCAGGAAAAGGTTGTTGATAATTTGTTACGTTAACCTAAACATAAAAAAAGTTATAACAAGTTGTAATTTAAACTGAATTAATATGTAATATATAATAATAAGGCACCTTAAAATTTGGCGAACATAAATATAAAATATGGTCTATGCGTTTTCCTTCTGGATACTTTCTTGCAATTCTTGTACTTGTATAACTATTTTTGGCACATTCATTGGTCCCAATATTACTGAAGTTATTTGAGCAAGCATCTGCTAAGCCAGCAACGCCGCATATAATTCTATAAGCTAAATCTTGTGGCTCAGCATTAAGATCACCACCTAATATCACAGCATCTGAACCACCGCTTGTCATTCTAATAAATTGTGCTGTATCAAATGCTTGCAAAACTCTATGTGATGCATACTCATCGTGTTCTTTATTATATTCTGCATGTAACTGTGATTTACATCATTTCACATTCACACATAAAAAAAATATTCTCTGAACTTAACCTTGTTTTCCATAATATTTGTATTTTATACGTTATAGATTTATTAATTCAAACAAATTAAAATACACGACTTACATGTGCAGCATAAATATTGACATTGATATCCTCAACTTTTATCTTACAAAGGCCAACACCTTTACCACCAAACCAATCACCATGATGTATTTTGTGAAAATAGCCATTTAAAGGCCACCTATGAAACATTACATCTTCAATACAATATTTAGAGAAGATACAAACCCCAGATCCTAGAACACCGCTAAAAATAATAAATAAAGCATATTTACAGTGAAATTATAAAATAAGCATTGATAATTATAAAGAGTGATTTAAAATATTTATTCTATCTAGTTTTAACATGCTTTGTTAACATTGTAGTATATTATACATTAAAAATATGAACGATCAAATACAAAAACTTTAATTGGAATATATTTGTCAAATACCTATGAAAATAATGCGAATATGGAAGTTTTTCTTGTACTTTAGTTTTAATCATTTGAAAGTCATCAATAGACCAAACTTCTTGTAATGATATTATATCATATTCTTCAGTAGAAAGCTTTTCAGCAATTGCTTCCATACGAATTTTTTTATTTTTTGAAACATATGGAATACCCCTAAAAAAATAAAATATGTTAGATTGAAAAAAGTAAAAAAGAAAAATAAAACACAAATTGCAAGCATTTTTATTTAATATATAATAATAATAATATAAACTTACCAACAATTCAATGTTAAAAAATTAATAGTAGCCTCACGTGACATCATTGAAAATTGATATGAAAAAAATAATAATTATAACCTCTAATACGTTACATATATAATTTCACTGTAATTAGTTTTCAATCAAGTAGATTTCTAAATAACAACTTTATTTGTAGTATTTAATATAAGCATGTCACATCAACACTTTTCACCATTTTTATAACGGTCACAACATAATCATTAGCATATTCACCTAAATAATTTTTGTGATGTAGACAGTTGGTTATATAGATCTTTCTTATTGTGACGAAATGTGATGTCAGACGATCTCGCAATCTGATTGGTTATTCATAAGAACTATAATAGTAGAATTCCACCTGTTACATCTCACGAAGCACAGGGCTTCGGGAAGATAAATTCCCTTCGTGGAGTTCCTGCTACGTGAGATTAATGTGCCTTTTTGGTCCTTATCTGCTTTGTACAGTTCTATGGCACGGAATTAGTACATAACGATATGCCAGACGGCGTACACAAGCCAATCAAATAACACCTACCTTTACACTTGATAAATGGCAATTTACCTCTGTCTCGATGATGAGGATTGGTTGACAGGACTCGACGCTGGAATCCACTTCTTCTATTGATAGATTGAATATATTTTACTGCCGGATAGGCCGATTCCCTTATCTTCTTTTCGATTGGTTCGGTTCCAGAGAGAATAAAATTGATTGGCGGTGAAATTGTGTAAAAGAACTTGTCGACTGTGCTGCGAAGAACAAATTCCTCGATCGCGTTTAAGCGATTTGTAAATTGAGGTTCATCTCAATAAGAATTGGAAGAGCGAGTCGCTTACGCAGGCATAACCGAGATTATTAACTTAGACTGTTTAATAATACTCAATTTATTTAAAACAATAACAATAGATATAAGAATAATATTCGGTTCAAGACAATAATAATAATAATTGTAGTGAATTGTACAGCGAAATGATCTAAGCAACAATAATTTAACAACAACCGTCGAGAGTAATACAGCAAACTGGTTTGAGCAATAATCTAAATAATAATCGTTGAGAAGACGTGTATGGCCGGTTAAATAAGAAACGTTATCCAATCAACGAAGAGCGATTTGCCGCGGTGTCATCATTGGCTAATCGTAGTTCTCCCCTTATTTGATTGGAATATGAGATGTCCAATGGCGGCTGCGGACGCTTGGGATCCTGCATGTTGGTGAAGATAAGGCTCTATGGACCCAACGCACGTGTCTGACATTTGTGTTGGCGTCCGGTATTTCCCGCTTTCTATTTGTTTGGGCACGTTTCTCTTTGTATAATGATGGGAGGCTTAGTGCCTATTTATTATAAACATATGTCTAATCCTTATATTGGTTAGGGTAGGTTCTCATTTCAATTCTACAAAAGGAGCAGATATCGCTAATCTATGGTTATATAGTTCTATCTTAAGTCTAGAGTCAGCATAGGATGTAACACAATATATTGAATTTTTCGACCATTACTGTTATTGTATGGCTACTGTTACATGGACTAAATGAAGCAACGTGACTGGTCGAAACCTCATGTTACTATATGAAAAGTACATCTAACCAGTATTATCCCATCACAATTTCCATTCTCTAAATTTACATGTGACCAATCAGTTTCTTAATATAATAAAAACGTAACAAATAATAAATTATACTCCAAAAAATGATTTAGATCTAATCGAATTTTTTTACTCATAATTAAAAAATGAAACGAGTAAATTTGAACTATTAAAAAATATTTGTCACAAATCATCAAATGCACGCATATGTACAAATACAATCTGTTAAATACATAGAAAGTACGACTTGATTGAACAAACGACTTATGAATCACATTCAGTGCATTCTATAATAAAAACGTGAAATGATGTGTGTGGTTTACATATAATACAATTGTTAATATATTGAACAATGCAAACAAATTTTATATTATTTATGATTGTAATGAAATAAATTTACTTGAAGATGTAGAAAATTAGTTAACTTTCATCGAAATTAAAATATTGCAGGATTCGAATTGACACTGATTAAATAGAACGAACCAAAATCATCTGCCTTTTTTCATCCCCACCACCTGGGAGGTGCTATGGGGGAAATCTTTGTATGCACAGTGTGTGTCAAAATATCTTGTGCTTCTTGAACTGTTTAAACAAAGTTTCATTACTCATTTAGCGCGCGCGTGTGTGTATGTGTTTGTATAAATAAAAAATTTTAAAGTTATGCTCTGATATAAATATGTTATTTACAGCATAGAATAATGTAAAAACATCAAAGAAATTTATTTTGTTTCATGGTCATAATATCATTGTTTGATTAAACATTTTACTTTGTGTAGACTTAATTATTGTTATTAATAAGAGAGAAATTATGGCTACCGATAAAGTAACTTTGGGTGATGCTCTTTCTAATGTCGATGTACTTGACGAGTTTACTTTGCCTGATGAGCAGCCTTGCATCGAAGCTCAACCATGTTCTGTTGTCTATCAAGCCAATTTTGATACTAATTTTGAAGATAGAAATGGTTTTGTTACTGGTATTGCCAAATATATCGAAGAGGCTACTGTTCATGCTAGTTTGGTAAGAATAATATATTTTTTAACATGTTTTTGTGAGTAATATGGAACAAATAGTATTAAGAAAATGATCAAATTATAAATATTTTATAGAATGAACTATTAGAAGAAGGATTAGAACATGCCGTTATGTTATACACATGGAGATGTTGTTCACGTGCTATTCCACAACCAAAATCAAACGAACAACCAAACAGAGTTGAAATTTATGAAAAAACAGTAGAAGTACTTGCACCTGAAGTTAATAAATTATTAAATTTTATGTATTTTCAAGTATGTAATTTATCAAAATATATTCTATCTCTTTTTAAAAAATCAATATATTTACTAAATATACAATATTTTTATTTAGCGGAAAGCCATAGAAAGATTTTCAGGAGAGGTAAAGCGTTTATGCCATCATGAAAAAAGAAAAGATTTTGTATCTGAAGCATATTTGTTGACTTTGGGAAAGTTCATAAATATGTTTGCTGTCTTGGATGAATTGAAAAATATGAAGTCTAGTGTCAAAAATGATTACTCTACTTATAGGAGGTAAATAAATTTTCTCTTTATTCATTATGTTTTATATAATATAAATTATATATATACATATATCTTTTATTTTAGAGCTGCACAATTTCTAAAAGTTATGTCTGATTCTCAAACGCTTCAAGAATCTCAAAATTTATCAATGTTTTTGGCAACACAAAATAAGATTCGTGATACTGTAAAAGAAAATTTAGAAAAAATCCCAGGTTATGAAGAGTTACTAGCAGATGTTGTAAATATATGTGTTTATATGTTTGAAACTAAAATGTATCTTACTCCAAATGAAAAACATATGTTAGTCAAAGTTATGGGATTTGGTTTATTCTTGATGGATAGTGAATTATGCAACATAAATAAATTGGATCAAAAGAAAAAATTGAAATTAGATAGAATTGATAGAATATTTAAAAATTTAGAAGTAGTACCATTATTCGGTGATATGCAGATTGCGCCATTTAATTATATTAAACGTTCAAAACATTTTGATGCTTCCAAATGGCCACTTTCTTCATCTTCCAATAATATAAGTCCACAAGCTGATCTTATGGTTCATCTGCCTCAAATTAGAGATGATCATGTAAAATATATAAGCGAATTAGCAAGGTATAACACATTTATCTATAACATTCTTTAAAGGACATTTGTTACTAAATAAAGCTAATATATTATTCCTTTTTCCATTATGATATAGATATAGTAATGAAGTAACTACGACTTACAAAGAATGTGGTAGTGACGTGGAAAATCGTGACACTGCAGAATTAGCTTTACGTGGATTACAATTACTTTCTCAATGGACAAGTGTTGTCACAGAACTTTATAGTTGGAAACTGCTTCATCCAACAGATCATCATATGAATAAAGAGTGTCCTCAAGAAGCAGAAGAATACGAAAGAGTAAATTTTATTGTTGTCCTCTCTGATTATTTAATATTATTAAAATAAAACAAAGATTCTATTTTTTTATAGGCCACACGTTATAATTATACCGATGAAGAAAAATTTGCACTCATTGAAGTCATTGCAATGATTAAAGGATTACAAGTATTAATGGCACGCATGGAGACAGTATTTATTGATGCAATACGTCGGAATATTTATGCAGAATTACAAGATTTTGTACAACTTGCTTTACGTGAGCCCCTAAGAAAGGCTATAAAAAATAAAAAAGATCTTATTCGAAGGTTTGCAAATTGTTAATACTGTTTTTAAAGAATAATACGCATTGAATAACTCAACAATATTTTATACTTGTATATAATAAGTAACAGTATACAAATTTTTTTTTTAGTATAATTGTTTCTGTGAGAGAAACTTGCGCTGATTGGCATTTTGGAGTTGAACCATTAGGAGATCCTGCTTTAAAGGGAAAAAAGGATCCAGATAATGGATTTGGTATTAAAGTTCCACGAAGAAATGTCGGTTAGTTGCAATCAAAATAATAATGAATATTGTTTTGTGAATATCTCCAATTTGTTTTGTGTTCGTGCTATTTTATTTGAATATTTTCATGCAGGTCCTTCCTCAACGCAACTGTATATGGTTCGTACTATGTTGGAATCATTAATTGCTGATAAGAGTGGTGGAA
This sequence comes from Vespula pensylvanica, assembly GCF_014466175.1. NCBI lineage: Eukaryota > Metazoa > Arthropoda > Insecta > Hymenoptera > Vespidae > Vespula > Vespula pensylvanica. The sequence continues at coordinate 115,179 of NC_057707.1, read as the reverse complement.
AGCGTACATTGAGAAAAGATATTGATGGACAATATCTTGTACAAATTGATCAATTTCATAAAACCAGTTTTTACTGGAGTTATCTTTTAAATTTTAGTGGTATGTATACTTAAAAATTTTTTAAAATAATGTAATAATGTTTCTATACTTATTTCTAGAATCGTTACAAAATTGTTGTGACTTGTCACAATTATGGTATAGAGAATTTTATTTAGAAATGACTATGGGTCGAAAAATTCAGGTGAACATACTTCTTCTTTATAAATTAAGTTAATATTAAATAACTTTATTGTTTAGTTTATTTTAAACATATTTTACTTCGATTATTTCAATGAACTTGAAAAAATTATAATAGAGTTTAACGTATAATTTTTTATTTACAAATAGTAAATATCTTATAAATAAAATATTTTAATTATATTATTTTTATATGAATATAGACACGCGCGTGCGCGCGCGCACACACACACATACATACGAAATTAAGTGTTTTTTAAACGTACATTTTTATAATATATAACTATTATTTAATAATTAGAAATGTCAAGTACGACATCAGCATAATGAGGAATGCAGCGATTTAATTACAATGGAGAAACGAATTCAAGTATTCTATCTACTATCATACATAATATTATCTTACAATCTATGCAAAAGTTTACATTATAATTATATTCTTTATTATAGTTTCCGATTGAAATGTCTATGCCTTGGATATTGACTGATCATATACTAAGAAGCAAAGAACCATCAATGATGGAGTATGTAAAAATACTATACGTATATTAAGTACATATACTAAGTACTTGATTATTTCATTTTTATATCTTTTAGATATGTTCTATATCCCTTGGATCTGTACAATGATAGTGCATTGTATGCATTAACGATATTTCGTAAACAATTTCTTTACGATGAAGTAGAGGCTGAAGTTAATTTATGTTTCGATCAGTTTGTCTATAAATTAAGCGAACAAATTTTTGCTCATTATAAACAATTAGCTGCTAGTATTTTATTAGATAAACGATTTAGAGTAGAATGCGTAGCGTTAGGAGCATATTTACTTTCTTATCCCCGTGCTAATAGATATGAAACTTTATTAAAACAACGACATGTCCAATTATTGGGAAGAAGCATTGATTTAAATAAACTAATCACACAACGTATCAATGCTGATATGCAAAAATCATTAGATCTGGCAATTAGTAAATTTGAATCTGGGGATATTACAGGAGTAGTGGTAAGTTGAAATTATAAGATTATTACACTTTATTATTACTTTTGTAACAAGCTAAGGTTTATATATTTATATTCATATCTGATTTATATTTAAATTTAGTTTATTAACATATAAAATATAAAAGTCATTTTTTTAAATATTTTATTAAGTTTATTAATAATATTGTGTATTGTGTATGTGTATATACACACATGTACATGCATACATACATACATACATACATAAATATATATATAGGAACTAGAAGGATTATTACAAGTTAATCGGCTTACTCATAAACTATTAAGTAAATGGCTTGCACTTGATGAATACGATGCTATGTTTAGAGAAGCAAATCATAATGTTCTTGCTCCATATGGAAGAATAACACTTCATGTATTTTGGGAATTGAATTATGACTTTTTACCAAATTATTGTTATAATGCTGCAACGAATAGGTAAAAGAAATCTTCTAAATTATTTCTTTACTAATTACAACTAATTTTCATTCATTGAAAATTTGTTTAAAGGTTTGTTAAGTGTCGTGGTCTTCAATTTGTACAACCAGTACATAGAGATAAACCGCCACAAATGTCTCATCATTATCTCTGGGGTAGCAAGCAATTAAATTTAGCATATAGTACCCAATATGGACAGTATTCTGGATTTGTTGGGCCATATCATTTCCGTACTATGTGTAAATTATTAGGATACCAAGGTATAGCAGTAGTTATGGAGGAACTTTTAAAAATAGTTAAGTCATTAATTCAAGGAAGCTTACATCAGTTTACTAAAACTTTAATGGAAGCTATGCCAAAAGTTTGTAAGCTTCCTCGTTATGATTATGGATCTCCTGGAGTATTGGGATATTATCATGCTCAATTAAACGATATCGTACAATATCCCGATGCAAAAACAGAATTATTTCATAATTTTCGAGAATTTGGTAATACCATTTTATTTTGTCTTCTGATGGAGCAAGCACTTTCGCAAGAAGAAGTTTGCGATTTATTACATGCAGCACCATTCCAAAATATATTACCTAGACCTTATTGTAAAGGTACAATTTTTTACTTGAATAATATAATTTTATTATTAAAACAATATCTAATAACTTCTATTAATGAATGAAATTTTAGAGGGTGAGAAACCTGAAACCAAACAAAAACGACTTGAAGCCAAATACGCAGCATTACAGATTGTACCTAATGTAGATAAATTGGGTACTGCTAAGGTAATTAATAATACAAATGAATTAATAATTATCAAATCATACATAACTGTTTGTTATTTATTTTTCTAGCAAGCGATGATTGCTAGAGAAGGAGACTTATTAACAAGAGAACGACTTTGTTGTGGCTTATCAATATTTGAAATAGTACTTAGCAGATTACGTAGTTTTTTGGATGATCCTATTTGGATTGGACCACCACCTGCAAATGGAGTAATGAATGTAGACGAATGTACAGAATTCCATAGACTTTGGAGTGCTCTACAATTTGTATATTGCATTCCTGTTGGAGATACAGAATTTACTGTTGAGTCAGTAATATAACAGAATTGTTATTCTTAATTTTTATATGAAATAAAATCAAATATATAATATGTGCCATAGGGAATTATTTGGTGAAGGCTTACATTGGGCTGGATGCGCTATGATAGTTCTTCTTGGCCAACAAAGAAGGTTCGAAGCTCTTGATTTTTGCTATCACATTCTCAGAGTGCAGCGCGTAGATGGCAAGGATGAAAATGTCAAAGGAATCGTATGTATTATTATTTTTATTCAAATTTCTTTTATGTTATCTTTTTGTACTTATTCATTTAATCATTTTTTTGTTTTCTTTTTCTATTTTTTTACAGCGTTTAAAAAGAATGGTTGATCGTATAAGGAGATTTCAAGTATTAAATTCTCAAATTTTTGCTGTATTAAATAAGTATTTAAAAAGTGGAGATAGTGATGCAACCAGTGTGGAACATGTTCGTTGTTTTCCACCACCAATACATCCTTCGCTTGCACATGCTCAACAACATTATCATGCTCCAGAGTATTTACGTCAAATGAATCATCAATAAAGGTAAATTTGTGAAAAAATCATCTGCAAGAATAAATAGTAAATTTTTTCAAGACTGATAGATTTATTTTCAAGAGATTTCAAAGCATAATATTAAGTTTTTTACATTCAGAATTTTTACCGTTGGATTATTGCAGAATTGCTTTTAATATAATATTTCTTCTAAAATATATCTAACTGATTAATAAACATTAAAGGTTTTAGATATTTTTCTGAGACTTATTATTTGTATGAATATTTATCATTTAATATGTGCAATGAAATAAATACTGTATTGGATCTATAATATTATCTAAAAGAAATCATGATTAATATTGTGCTTAATACAAAAAACAGAATTTTATTTCTTTTCCATGTTAAAGGACATTGATAGTAATTAATGCCTTTAGAACAAAAAACCAAGCATCTTCTTGCAGTTATAAAATATACCAATATCGAGCATAAAAAATATTTAAAAGTGATGTTCAAGTCAAATCATTTAAAAGTGATCCAATGATTCGATGAATTGTGGGATTATGATAACATTTGTAAAGTATATCTGTAATGTATGTGTGCGCATATTGTGCATTTAAATAAACAGAGTAAAACCTGTTATTTCTTAAATATAAATTCCGTATATTATAAATGTGTATATGTGTGTATGTGAGCCTGTGTGTAACTTTTATGAAAATATACATTTTCTCATCTGAATTATGAACACAAAGGAAAAGTAAATGCGATTTTATTGTTTTTGCATTTATTTACTGTAATTCATTCTTTCTTATACTCCTATGTGTTCATTTTTAGATATATACATTGATATTTAAAATATATATTTATATTTTATTGATCATGTCTTCATATTTTATATTCTATTAAGAATTATTAAAATTCAAATGAGAGATGTCAGTATGACGTGTATAATTACAGATAAAATAAGAGTTTTATAATTATTTAAACTTTCTTTAATTTATAATGCAAGTTTATATATAATATATTCAAATTCTCCATGATATTCAACAGATATTCAGATATTTGATATACATTTATTTTAAATATATATAAAAATGTACGCTTATGTATGAAAGAAAATAATGATAATAAAAAGAATATTTACCAATAATATAAAAGATCAAAGATCTGCAAAAAAATCTGACGCATTATTAACTTTACTACTTGGTAGATTATGTATCATTTGTTTTTGTTTACCACCCTTCCTACGCTCAGAAGTATTTAATGTTTCCAAATACTCTACGTTCCAAAATTTGATATCGTCGTTATGAGAAGAGGATGCTATTAATGTACCATCGCTATTAACATCAAGTGCTTCAATAGAAAAATTATGCTGACCTACTATACCAAGATGATGATGCGGAAATAAATTTGTTGCTCTGTAAATCAATATTAGATATCTAAATAACAAATTCTTTTCATTATAATATATATTATTAGAGAAATTTAATATTTACCTAAGTATTCCATCTTCACCACCAGTTATTACAATATTCTCTGTAATAGGTATCAGACAATTTAGAGCTTTTTTTGTTAAGCTTGGAAATTCATCCGAATGAAGACCAAATTCTCCCCAATTAAATACATACAGTTTTCCTTTGCTACTGGCAGCTAAGATCTTTGTCTCTGATTTAAATAGACCAAGGCATAATAATTCTTCTTCATATTCTTCGGACTATTGATTTAAAATTAAGTAATATTAAAATAAAAAAAGTAATCTATAAGTAAGAAGATACCTGAATATGCAGTTTTTTTGCAGTCATATTAAATGTTGTAAGCGATCCGTCTCCGCTAGCACATACTAGATATTTATTATCGCTATTCGTAATCATAGCACTAACATAGTCTTCCATTTGTTTTATTGAAAATATAGGAGTATTACCTCTCTGTCTAAGATCCCATACTATGAAAAAAATATTTTCATTTTAATAAAATTAGAATATATCAAACAAATATATGTATAATAATGTATAAATATAAAGTTTTACATTTAACAACACCATTATCATCACCCGTTCCAAATGTGTTTTCTCCAAGAATACTCATAGTATATACAGGTTGTCTAAAAAATACAAATGTATTACTTTTTGTGTAACTAAAATTTTAAATATAAAAGAGAAGAAATGCTAGTTATTAATTTTGAACATACTCATGAGCATTTTCATATAATCTTATTAATTTTTCAGTTTCCATATCTGTAATCATTATACATAAGTCTTTTGCTGTAGAAAAAAGTTTTTTACCATCATGATCGAATTCAATATCTCTGCAAGCTTTGAGATGTAATTCCATGGATGATACAAGTTTCGTCTCTTCGTTAGTATAGTTGAATCTGATACATGAGAAGTATATTATTATTAAATATATAGTATAACATTATTATTTATAGTTTTTAACTTACAATAAAACATCTCCTAGGATATTAGCCACAGCAATCATATCATTTTGAGGATGAAAACATATGTCTACTATAAAATCATCTAATGTAATCGTCGGAGGATGAGTTCTGTGTAATTCTTTAGATCTGATTATAGCTTTTACTGTTTCATCTTCTTCTTCATTTTCATTTAACGTTAAAAATTCTTTACTACTACCTTTAAGATATAAAATAAATAAATGAATATGTTATAAGTTTTGTAATAATAAAGATATTACATTGTATGATATTACACATATATATACCTGCAGCAGAAGAATTGTGATTTATATTTATGTTGGAAGATCCTTCGTTACATTCCATGTCTGAATCAAAATCAGAATCTAAATGCATTGTAAAGTTATATCGTAACAATACATAAGCAAGTTTAAATACTTTATTAACATTTACTAAGAAAATTTTTTTCTTGATAATTGAATGTTATTTAGAAAATTAATAATTGTATAAGTTATACAGAGATAGGACTGTGAGATAAATAACATGTATTTACAATTAAACTTTATAATCACATATATTTATGCAATAAATAATCTGTGCGATTCATATTATAATCAACTGTATAACCTAATCCTTACTGATCTTTTTGATTCATTTAAATCAATCAAAAACAATAAAGTCAAAAATTGCACACGTGACTTTTAAATGATACGAAGAGACATCTATTAAAGTATTAACGAAGTTTATTGAGATCTATGTTACCGGCATGGAAGTTGTGACAAGAAAATTAATGATGTAGGTGAATTTATAATCAGAGTTTCAAAACATGGCTGATTCTGCAGGAAATTGGTGTCTTATTGAAAGCGATCCTGGTGTTTTTACGGAATTAATTAAAGAGTTTGGTAAATAACGATCTCAATATTTTTTACATTCCATAATTATAAGGTATTACAACATGTTATAAATATTATAACTATTGAAATTTCCTTTTGAATTGTCTTTCTAATCGATTGAAAGAAAAGGTTAATATTATTTGATTTATACTCGTTCTACTGATAAAATTTAATTATATCCGTGTGTTCTTAGGCGTTAAGGGAGCTCAAGTCGAAGAATTATGGAGTTTGGATGATGCACAATTTGAGAATTTAAAGTATGCATTTATATTTATCATCTTAAAAAAAATCTATATTTCTGTGAAAATGCATGTCAAGTATTATAAATGTACGATATTTTTGTATGCGATAAAAAATGTTTTATGTTTTTCAGGCCAGTTCATGGTTTGATATTTTTATTTAAATGGGTACAAGATGATGAACCATCAGGAAGTATCGTACAAGATAGTAGATTAGATAAGATTTTTTTTGCAAAACAGGTATATTTGAAATATAATATTTAATGTTATACATTTATATATAGCATTATATATATTTATATGAAAATATGTATAGTATGCCAATATATCAAATAATATTCTAAAATTATATAATTACTTTATAACACAGGTCATAAATAATGCTTGCGCTACACAGGCAATACTGAGTGTACTTTTAAATTGTAAACACTCAGACATATCATTGGGACCTAATTTGGAGGAGTTTAAAAACTTTTGTCAGAGTTTTGATGCAAATATGCGTGGTCTTGCTTTAAGTAATTCTGATGTTATTAGAGAAGTTCACAATTCTTTTTCGAGGTGAAATTAAAATTTTCTTTAAAGAGTATTGAGATTAAGTATTTTTATATATTTGTTTTATATAATATTTTTAGACAAACTTTATTCGAGTACGATACTAAGCAAGCATCTAAAGATGACGATGTATTCCATTTTGTGAGTTATGTACCAATTGATGGTCGATTATATGAACTTGATGGATTAAAGGATGGACCTATGGATTTAGGACCATGTCCAGTTGGCGATCAATGGGTTCAAGCAGCCAAACCTATCATTCAGAAACGTATAAATAAGTAAGTTTTATAATTTAATTAATTTAAAAATACTCTGTCTTATACCTTTACTAGGAATTGTAATGAAATTTTTGTATAGATATAATGAAGGAGAAATACACTTCAATTTAATGGCTATAGTAACTGATAGAAAAACTCTTTATGAACGTCAAAAAACAAATGTTTGTGATCCTGCAGAATTAGAACGTTTACAAGCATTGATAGAAGAAGAAATAAGAAAATCAAAACAGTATCAAATAGAAAATATTCGGAGAAAACATAACTACCTTCCTCTTATCATGGAATTACTTAAAATACTTGCCAAAGAAGGAAAACTTATTCCTCTTTATCAAAGAGCAAAAGAAAAGGCACTTGAAAAAGAATCTAAAAAAAACAAGACATAAAATATTATATTCCAATGTGAACTGTAAAAAAAAAATATATATATATCTGTACGTATAATTGTATATCACTGATTAATGTATTGTCACATTTTCTAAAATAAATTTCATATTTTTAGCTTCAACCTAATATTATCATTATTAAAAATTGAAGTGGTTAATTATATATATGTATTAAATTGTAACATAATTAATTAAATTTGCTCGGAAGTATAGACACGTATTAATTATAATCGAATATAACAGAACTTGTTTATATGTTACAATCCAATATATGTATATTAGTTCTATCATTATTTTATGTGTGATAATTTGAAAAATAAGCTACATAATTTATTGTAATTATTTATTTTTTATTTTGTTTATCTTTCAGTTTATTCATTTTCTCTTCAGTAAAAATTTCTATATTTCCATTAGTGTATTGAATTTGAGGTAAATATCTATCTAATTTATGATTTTTTATTTCTGGTATTTTTTTTTCGTATAAATACTCTATAGCATCTGAAAAAGATCATAATTTCATTAACTTAATATAGTAGAAAGATCTTAATAATGTATGTATAATATATATGATTATCAATTACCCAAAAAACTTTTCCTTCTATATTTTTTTACATCATATTCCTTCATGAGATATATAAATGTTTTATTTAGAAACGAAGAAGTCATTCCATCGAAGTATTTTACAAGATTTGACCATACTATTTCTTTGCTATTTGTTATACCTTTCTCAAACATACTATAAGAAAATAATACTTGATAAAGTATATTTAGATATACTTTTTTGTTGTAGAGATCATTTTTCCTAATTACAAAATTACTTACTATTCTATTAATTGTATTTTAACATCATTCATATAAATGATATTTGGACAAAATAGCTGCATATGTAATTGTAACACCCAAAAGCTTTTTAGTATTTTATGATCTATATTTAATTTCTTTTCCAACTCTTTCCAAACTATCTTTGGGATAGTAGCATTTTTCAATTCTTGTATGTCATCACATAATGTTAATTTAAGTAATTTTTTAATATATTTCTTAATTAATGATAATGTCCATATTGGGTTCAATATAGAAATATCTATAGATGTTAAATGAAAAGAACATTATAAAATATTTAATTACTTTAAGGTCTTGTTCTTATTTTTGTTAATAAAAAAATATACACATACTCTCCTCTTCGATATTACGCTTTTTTATAATAAACTCATAATGCATCCAGATTGAATGCTTAGAACGATTCAATATTTTAGATAAATCAGAGAAAACTTTATGTTTATTCAGATTATTATTTTTTTTTTCTACATAAGTTATGATCTTTTTATCTTCTTCAGGAGTATATCTGAAATATATATTTCAAATAAATAATTATTAATTTACAGGGTTTATCAATTACAAAATATATTTTTATACCTTTGACAAATATGATTATGATATAAATGTTTGAATCGCCAATATACACTATACAGAGTTCTCCATGGTAATCCATTAGCTAAAAATTGAACAAATTTTTGTCGTTCTTCAAAACTATGTATGTAATATTTACCATTATGTTTTAATGATAAGAATGGTTTTACATTATCTATCTTCCAGTTGTGAAGCTGTAAAAATTGATTATAATTAAAGTTCTATTAAAAAATTCTAATAATTATTTGTAATAAAAGAAACATACTTTACAAAATATTTTCCAATTTTTTTTGATAATTTCATCTTCTTGCAAGGAGTAAGTACCTTTACGAAGCGGTCCATACTTTTCAAATAATTTTTTTTCATGATCCTTGAGTCCACGACATCCAGCATTACTTTCAATTGTATGTTGGGGTGGTATTTCGTGTATCAATTTAATATGTAAATTTTCTAATTTCTAATAATATCAAAATGGAACAATTCTAAATTTTATTTTCAAAAAAGCAGTATTAATGATACTAACCTCCCTATCATTATCTGATATTTGTTCACTTTCTTCTATATCTTTTAATTCTTCCATAATATTTTCTTGTTCGATTAAAACATCACTGTCTTCAACCCTTTTATTTCGTTTAGATTTTATAGCAGTAGTCATTTTACATTTAGGTTTAATGATTTTTTCAGATATCTCACATTGATCTTTGGATCGTTCATGTATACTTTCAATTGAATCGATTTGTTTATTTTCGTTTTTAATAGTAATAGAATCTAATATTTCTTTTTTTACTATTATGTCTTTCTCCATTAATATTCCAGGCTGCTTAGACGAATTTATTTCATTAAAATCATTCAAAAAAAATGAATCAAATATATGTAAGTCGGTAGTATCATTACTTTCTAACTTTTCTATCGAACCATTAATAGTTCTGTCGTCATGAATATTAATTTTTCTTTTTTTCGCATTTGGATATTCAAATTCATTTCTGTTATTTCTAATTAATTTCGTTGGAGACATTTTATTAATGCTTTTGTTTGAATTAAGAAGTTGGAAAGATAAATTAAAACTGCAGTTTACTTGAACACAGTTATTCACTTTTATCTTTCAATTTTTCTAATTTAACTATTGTATCGTCAGTAATTTATAAATATATGAAACATTTATATATTTAATCAAACGATGTCATGAATTTACGAATATCAAGCAGACAAAACGTATATAAAATATAAATAGACTTCATGATAACTATGAACAAAATATGAATTACAAACGTATCAAGGAAACAACATTACATCTACGTTTATTGTATCGGTTTATAAGTTTTGTTACGCTACGTCAACCTGTACTTATAAAATGAGACTATGAATCGTGACTCTAAGTTCTTTTTTCCGAACATCGTTACGAACAGACGACATCTCGTTTTTGTATACTAAATTAAGTTGGAGTTGAAACGGGAATCTACTGTTACGTTCTACGCTGACCCTGGACTTAGAATAAAGGAAACTATGTAACCATAAATAAACGATATGGGCACTTATCTTACCGATATAAGAATTAGACATATGTTTAATATAGTATGTACGAAGTACGTATTTATTATAGATATGTACAGTTTCCTATCATTGTCAAAGAGAGACATGCCTAACGATGGAAAGCGGGAAACAACGAACGCCAATACAGATGTGAGATACGTCCAGGGTCCACAAGCCTTATCTCCAACAGTACGCAGTATCCCAAGTATCCGCAGCCGCCATTGGACATCTCTGTTGCTAGATAGGGGCAGAGCTACAACGAGCCAATGATGACAACGCGGCAAATCACCCTTCGCTGATTGGACAAGGCTCTTTATTTAATCGGCCGCACACGCTGTTTCGACGATTATTGTTAGTTAGATTTTTCGCTGTACTAATCATTAGATTGTTGCTTAGATTATTTTGCTGTATTAATTGTTACGATTATTGCTCAGGTTATTGTTTAGTTATTATTCCGATATACGATTCATTCGACTCAGTTTTTGTTACTATTGTCTTGAACCGATCATCATTCTTGTTTAGTTACATCTATTGTTATTGTTTTAAATAAATTGAGCATTATTAAAACAGTCTGAGTCAATGATTCTGGTTGTCTAAGGAAGAGATTCACTCTTCCAATTCTTATCGAGACGAATTTTAATTTCACTTCTATTTACAAATCGCTTAAACGCGATCGAAGAATTTGTCCTCCGTGGCACAATCGACAACTTTTTTTGGCAATTTCACCGCCAATCAATTCTACTTGCTTCTGAACCGAGCCAATCGAGCCGAAGATAAAGGATTCAGCCTATCAGCGGTAAAACATTCAATCCACCAATAAAAGAAGTGGATTTCAGCGTCGAGTTCCTGTCAGCCAATCCTCATCAACGAAACATCACGTGATCAGAGTTAAATCGCAGCGTTCCTATTCGTCGAAAGAAAAGTGTCATTTTATTGGCTTGTATAATCCGTTTGGTATACCGTTAGATGCAAATTCCGTACCATAGAACTGCACACAGCAAGTGAAGGTAAAAAGGACACATAATCTCACGTCAAAGGAATTCCTCGAAGGGAATTTTTCTTCTTGAAGCCCGTGCTTCGTGAGACGTAACATTTTCTTATATGGAATCATTTGCTCAGCAGCTTTATTCATTAATAGATATACTTTATATATACACATATATATATATATTACTAAATCTTTTAGTAATACGGATATTATAATATCCTGTAATATATAACGCCTACATTATAAGATACACATACGCCAATACTAATACTATTTTAATATGTTAATTTGTAAACAGCACAATTGTACGTAAAGAGCGACATGACATAAATTAAGTCCAAGCATACAAAAGGTAGGGGATGACCATGCGTGGAATGAGCATGACGAATTCTTATCCCCACCACTAATAAACAACACTAAGCATCTACGAACGGCGGCAACGCAGTGTTGCATCGAAAGAGATCCTATTGGACGTCTCCACCTCAAGCCAGAAGAAGAACGACGACGGAACAATGATAATGCAGCTACAAGCTACCCTTTGCTGATTAGTCAACGTTCTTTATATAATCGACTGCACAGGCTGTCTCGTCGATTATCTTCGATTATTTTTTAGTTATTTTTTTTCGGTTATTAACGGCTATTTTCTTAAATTGGATTATCATCGATAATTATTATTCGACTATTATCAATTTACTATTTAATTGTTATTTGCTGGATCATTACTTATTGGTCTCTTCGATTATTACTAGATTATTATCAAAATACTATTCTCGATTATTAGACCATTTTTCTAAACCTCTTGTACTAAAATGGTTATTTTAAAATAAATTAAGTCTTGCTAAACCAGTCTAAGTTAATAATCCCGAATGTCTAACGAAGACGGTAGAATTCTTTCCTTCAGTCTCTTCCTACTAAATCTTAAATTAAAATCGAATTAGTTCACTTTCAGAAATTATTCAACGCGATCGAGAATATCAATCTCCACGACTCAGTCGATAAACTTATGTACAATTAATTCCCTGTTAAATACCACAATGCTTTGGGAATCGAGTTAACAGAAGTCAAAGATTAAGAGAATCAATCTGTCCAGTTTCAATTATCATCGATTCCACCAATCCAGAAATTTACTGACAAGTTTCGTCGCTAGCCAACCTCGCAATCCGTGACATTATGAAATCGATAGTAAATTGTAATACGGCCACTCGTCGAAATAAAACTGATATAATTTAACCGTCAAAATAAAGGTAGGTGCTAGTCCCGTGCCATTGAACTGCACTAGCAAGATAAGGCCAGAAAGACACGAATTTTATAATGCAGGAGCTCCTCTAGGGAATTAATTTGTTTTGAGGTCTGTGCTTAGGAATGTAACAATTTACATATTTATACGCCTTCCTCTTGCGCATATTACGATGTAATGTTTAAGCGAATATATTATTGTTTATATATTAGTTTATTGTACTTTAATTTATACTGCAAATTATTGAAATTAACCGTATGGAAAGAGTGAATTTGAATGTTTCAAAACACGAAAAAGAATGTCAAAATCATTAACATACTTGTTTAATTAATAACATTTGCTTTTGACTTAAACTTAAAATTTTTATATAACGACCGTGTGCATATGAGGAAAATTAAATTGTTTGTGAAATATTAAATGATGAGACTTATTAGCTTTATAATGTTGAAACAATTATTAATTTAAATGTTAATTTAAATATTAATTATACTGTTTATATATATATATATATATATATATATATATATATATATATACTTAACATAAATAATTATATATACTAATGTAATTATAATTATAATAAAATATAATATTGATTATAATTATAATTATAATAAAAATAATTATACTGTTTATATATATATATATATATATATATATATATATATATATATATATAGTTAACATTGTCAAAATGAATATACAGTATAAAAATAAGACTTTTTGAAAACTTCGGAAAAGTCATATCTCCACTTATATCTTAACCTTTAAGATGAGACCTTCATTAAAATCGGACAAGAATTACGTCTGTACTTATTGTTGGTGTATATCTTTATAAAATCAGAGATGATAAATTGCCTTAAAAGTTTTCTTCCCATAAATCATGTTTTCCTTTCTTCTTATTTTTATGATAAATTATCTTATTTTTATAACTTCTTATTTTTATAATAAAGTTATCACGAAAGCAGTAATAAAATAAAATATAAAATATATAACAAATTTTAAAGACTTAAAAAAACTTCTGGCGTTATTCAAATGACGGAGAAGATTCCCCGGAAAGATTTTTATATTCTGATAAAAAACTGGATCGAAAGACAAATTTTATACATGAAAAATATAATACATTTAAAGAAGATAGTATACATTAAATGCTAACGAAAGTCGATGAAAACGCTTTTTGGTGTTGTTTTCAGAAAGCTTGTCTAAATCAATACTATATAAAGTAATTCGAATGCCCTCTAATATGGATGATTATTTAATTTAGATATTAATTATTAATTAAGATATGTTTATTTTTGCCTATTTTATACTTTACATCTTATTCTTCTTCTTATTCTATGATGAAATTATTGATTTAAACAATTTTGAGAAATATGGAGTTTTAAAAACATTTTCTTTACTATTGTTCTGTCGATATAAGCGCTACGCTGTGACGATAACAAGAAATTTTAGGCGCGAAATCAGACCATATTATATTTAAATTTAAGGAAGTAGATATATAATACAGCCTGTGAATATAAAATATATAAAGTGTGATACATATGTGTGTGTGTGTATTATACTCTTATCATCGTGGTTTGTTATTATTATTATTATTATTACTACTACTACTACTATTACTACTACTACTACTATTATTATTATTATTATTATTATTATTATTATTATTATTATTATTATTATTATTATTATTATTATTAATATTAATATTTTTGATTAACGCAGTGACTTGAAAGATACGACTGCCTCACAGCTAACGGATCTACTTCCTTTCACGTAGTTCTTTGCCAAAAAATACACGTGTTTGACATAATGCAGAAAGTGAGTTATTTGAATTTCTTGATAAATTAATTCAACAGTCTAATTGATTTTCTATGAAAATAATAAAAATATATTATATACTCATTCCTTTATAGAAACAAAAAGAACCGATTCATTCCGTGCAAGTCTTTGGACGCAAGGTAACGCGCCATCTTATATTCGTTGTAAATTATTATTGACAAATATTTTTCATTTAAAGAAAAGTGCAACTGCAGTTGCTTATTGCAAACGAGGCCGTGGAAATCTTCGGGTAAATGGAAGACCATTGGAATTGGTTGAACCGCGTGTTTTGCAATATAAATTACAAGAACCTATCTTACTTCTTGGAAAGGTAATAAACAAGTTTGATCCATATTACATATAATGTAATCTATATTAACAAGTTTGATAGAAGTTCTATATTAATAATTGATTGATATTAGCCCAGATGCCTGATTATAAATTGAAGTTAAAAAGACATTAAATATTTCTGAATTTTAACTTTATTCAATAATGTTCAATTATTTTGAACATGATTAGTCAGGATAGATAGTTGAAAAAACTGTGAGATTATTGCAAAGTGATTCTCGTATGTGAATTGTTTTTACAATTGTGTTAACGAGTACTGTGACTCTCTAGGAGAAATTTGCTGGCGTGGATATCAGAGTTAGAGTAAATGGAGGTGGTCATGTAGCACAAGTTTATGCTATTCGTCAAGCTATTTCCAAAGCTCTTGTAGCTTATTACCAGAAGTGTAATTATATATTAAACTATATCTTTTATTTTCATTTATTTATAATTTTATAATATTCAAATATATTGTATTGTAGATGTCGACGAAGCAAGCAAGAAGGAAGTAAAAGATATCCTAATTCAATACGATCGTACTCTTCTAGTCGCAGATCCAAGGAGATGCGAACCAAAAAAGTTTGGTGGTCCAGGAGCCAGAGCACGGTATCAGAAGTCTTACCGTTAATACACATGTTTAATTATCATATTAACTTTTATTTATACCATTAAATAAAAAATAAAATCTGTAAACATGATTAAAAACATGAAAATTACTGGAGTTAATTATCAAAGATTACTTTAGTTCTTGCATGAAACAAATACTTTTTTTATATAATGAAATTTCGTAGAATACAAACAACGATGTTCTTTCAAAAAAAATTTAAATTCTAAAAAAAGATTAATATTCTAAATTACCTTTGACAATTTACAAATGCTACGATTTACATATGTTTCGATTCGATGGAAAAGATTAGATATTAATTGATGACATGACGAATCGCCAGTTTCTTTTCAAATATAATTTTTATCTAGCTTCGATTTTCTAATTTCATTGACTAATAATAATAATTAAATATTCATTTGAAAATATCTTCGATATATTTCTATAAGAAATCATTTGATCTAATCTGTTTATTTGTTTAATTATGATCAGCAATGTGTTATTAAGTATAATGTTCAAATACTATACTACGATTAACATAAAGAAACATTTTCAAAATGTACTACTAAAGTATGTAATCACTAACACGGTAGTACTTACGTTACATGATTTAAATTGATATAAATCACAAATAATTCGAATCCAGATCTCACCACGTGAAGGTTGCTGTATATGGAGATCCATGAGTTTATAATAATATACTAATTAATCGTAATGATGATTATCTGGAAAAAGACTTAAAACAAACTTTGAATAAATTTATTGTTACAAGATGGTTAAATTATTATTTAAATATTTATCAAGTTATTTACCAATACTTTCCTACAAAAGATGTATACTAGTTTTTTGATCATCTTTCAAGATCCAGTGACTCTACGCGATAATTATTTATTTATTACAAGACAACACTGATAATTTGCAAATCTCGACTATTTAGGTATAATTACTATCCTTAAAATAAAAAAAGAATTTTATATGAACAAATATCGATTTTATAACTAACTGCTTTGTATATAATTGATTCAAATACGCTTATCTCAAACTCCTCACAGTTGATTTAATTCACGAATCGTGTAAAAATTTTAATTAACGTGCAAACACTGATTCTATTTCGTGTGTTTTCAGTTTTTATTTTAGCAATACAACACTCGATTTATTCATTGTTCGCGTATGATCGCAATAATGATACGAAAAAAGTAAAAAGAAGATCATTAATATCATTGTTGTAATAAAAAATCTTTGAAAATTATTGAGCAATATTTAAAAAAAAACTTCTTTATTGATTCTTATACAACCAGCATTCTGCTTCAGGATGATAAAGAATGATACATTAATAGAAAAATGAGAGGCTGAAACATACAACACATTATAACACAAAAAGAATATAACATTTATAAAAAATTTTCTGTAGATCATCTCTAAAGGTAATACATTAAAGATTATATTATATCAAGGTATTAATTATAATATATAAAATGTTATTTAATAAAATTAATAAAAGCTAAATAATTAAAAAATGTACCAAAGTATGCAGGTAGTGTTTACTTTGTATATTGAAAGTACATTTTAAGCAATATTGATATTCCAAGTCTCACTGTTTTAAGGTTGTTGCATATAGAAATCCGTTTAATACAAATTGTATAAATTTTCATAATAAAATAATAATTGCACTAGTAAACTCTGGCGTGAATTACATTAGAAATACACAAATTTCTATATTTTCCTATTTAATAACCAATCTGCTATAATATTAATTAAATTGTGATGAAGTAAAATATATGTTGGAATTAATATATGTAATGCTAAAATATGAAAGAACATTAATCGTAGCTTTCTTAGGCGTATATACGTCTGTAATACGAAGTACTCTGTAGAAATTCCGAAGTATTCTGTAGAAATGAAGACTGAATATTGGTTCATTTTGTTTCATTCTCAGCCAGAGAATTTCCTGGAAATTCGTAACTCGGAGTATATACGTAATGAATTCAACCTATCTCTCTCTATCAATCCCTATATGTCCTTAAAAAGAGATAGATCTATCTGTATGACGTAGATTATACAATGGCTGTACAATCTCTCCACTTTGTTGTGTACAGTGCTTTTCCAATCCGTAAAATTTTTGGAAATCTGAAAAATGTAAATTCGTTATTAGTAGTGGATAAAATTAACCCAAATAGTATGTCCATATATAATATATATGTATATGTGTGTGCGCGCTGTATAGAGGCGTTATCTATATGTCTACATTCGCGTTTGCGCATATAAAAATGGGATATAATACGAAATACGATTGATGACGAATTATTAATTAGAACATCATTAAAAAGCGAGAGAAGTATGGATGTCGCGAAAATCAGAATAGAAAATTCGAAAAAATGATGCAATGATCACTCGGGGTATACCAAAAAGCGAGTATTTCTTAAATATAACTGTTCCTTGCTAACTTGCAAACATTTACACATATAAATCAAGTTTTAAGAAATTAAAAATCTATACAATTCTACACAATCTACACAATCTACAAAATTTACAATTTACTTAAAATTAACGAAGAAGATAGATACCACCGAAGACAAAATGGGCATCCTGTTCACTGACAAGACGCAAATAGTTCGCACTGCGTCATTTTGAATATATTAATTTATAACAATAGATTAATTTGTATATATTAATTATATATTAATTTTTCCATATATTATTAAAAAACAATATGTAATATGAAATTAAAAATCAAAACATCCATAAAAAATTTTAGTAAATGACAGTAGATTATTAATTTTTATATACTTAATTAAAATATATTTCCGCCACACATGAGTTCGTTATCATACGCACGTTTCTTTTCTTTTTTTATTTATTTTGCGAGTCCAAACAGATATAATTAATAATATGAATAATAAAAAAATCTATTTCTATTTATTAAAATGTTGTAATCAATATCTTGTAAATGTTTTAATATAATAATAATTCGTTTAATTTTGATTAATGATTAGTATAATTAACAATATATTATTGATAAATTGGAAATAGTATTATATGTAATTCGTAAGTTATCGATAATCAACGAAAAATATTCCAATATATATCAAATATTTCGGTTTTTCTTGAAGAAGAAGATGAAGAAACGACGAATATTTTTCGGGAATCTATAGAACGAAGATGAAGCAAACTTTGATCGACATATTTAAACGTTACTAACTTAAATTAATTGGCTTACAAACCTATATAATTTCTTAGAAAATTCTTGTTTTTAATGCTGAGATCAATAACAAGCATTCTTTCTTTTGTTTTCAATATATGCTGCATACATGCACCCTGCACGCATGCACATATGCACACATGCACACGAATACGTACGACTTTGTTGACGAAGAGCAGGACGTAAAATCGTTTCTATGATTTGTTTCTTTCGTATGAGTTTTTCACATCTATATGTATGTTTCTTACATATATCCACTATCCATACATACTATATATTCATATATGAATTCTAAGAAAAAGCGAGGTTCTTATTTCGAAGAAAATTTGTAACTAATATATTGTCTTTTCTTAGAGAAGAATTAAAGGCATGGACACGCAAATAATGAACAATATTTTCCCTATTGACTCATCGTTTGCACTTACCTTTCATCAAGAACTTGTAATATAATTTATAGTCTAGTTCGAAACATTTAATATTAGAAGAAAATTGTCAATCAACATGTATGAAGTAAAATAATTATATATATAGTATTTTTCCACTGTATTTTTTATGTTGAGATTTTCCAATTAATAATATAATTGGGAAGCTGAAACATTTTTAACCGTTAGTAGTAAAGAATGAAATTAATTGAATGTAGATATGGTTATGGATTCAAGGTATATTAATTGCTATTTAATTTTTAAACAATAGTATGTCATATTACAATAGATATACATTATAAATTGTTTAAGTGAATATAAAATGATCTAAATTATTCTTATTTAAGTCTACGAGCACGGACTGAGAGAACTATTAATATTTTACTCATCGGGATACAAAAGGAAACCAACTCGTCAGCTGTCGAAGTCATTTTCTTGCTGATTTTTTTATTTCTGTTTATATCACTGGCCTTCACCGACTTAAATAAAATTTACACCTAACGATATTATAAATCAACATTATTGTATATTAAAAATTATGTAATATCTAAACAAACATAGTATTCTTCAATTTATATAAAATATAACTGAAATTATTACGTAATATTCGTTATATTAAATTATTATAGAATAAGAAACAATTGATTTATTATAGAATAATGAACAATTATTATGAAATAATAAATAATGGGAATTTGTTTTGAATTTACAATATATATAGATTTAACAATGGCAACGTGAGAACTGTTGTAATTGGTTGGTTATTTGTTTGTAAAGAGATATCATTGGTTGGTAATATCCTTATCATACAAACATTATTCACACATATTAATAATTTTAGCTATGGAATAATTGAGAACGAAGTTATTAATTAGGTTATTTTGTTAATTTGATGAAAACGAATAATTAATTAGAATTTATGAACATAGAATAATTTTTTGTTTGCGTCATAAGGACTAGCAAATCAACGTCGACATTTTACAGATTGTAATGAAACATGGTGACCGGGTATCGGTTTAAAAGCACATGGGTTGTTACAAAGTTGGTGTACATCAAATATGTACTTTTTAGTTTAAATTCATTTGTATATAGTTTAGAAGGATTATAATTTTATGTTGACACATATATATACATATATATATATATAACAAAAAGAAATACTTCAAAATGGCAAACGCAGGTCAGAAAGGGAAGAAACGACAAGCTGAGGATAATGCTATGGAGGTATGTAACAGAGGTTATATTTTATCGTGTTCATTGTCTTTATTTCTTAATATTTTCATTTTTATTATAATATTTCCTCCAATTATTGCTTTTATATTAATTTGTTATAATATTATTTAATAGGTCGAAATAATAAATGGTATTCAAGGAAAGATTAAATCTGTATCATCTACAAAAAGAGCCAGAAAAGTACAACGTGGTGAATTTCGAAAGGTACATTTTGATAATGTATTATTAATAATATAAATTAAATTTAAGAAAGTATATAAGTAGATATTTTGTAGATACCTGTACCTGCGCATAGATACACCCCACTCAAGGATAATTGGATGAAGATATTTACTCCGATTGTTGAACATTTACAATTACAGATACGTTTCAATTTGAAAACAAGAAATGTAGAGATTCGTATTGCTCCTGAAACTGCAGATATTTCTAATCTTCAAAAAGGTGCAGATTTTGTAAAAGCTTTTATATATGGCTTCGAAATAGAAGATGCATTAGCTCTATTACGTTTAGATGATTTATTCATAGAGACGTTTGAAGTTCAAGATGTAAAACCATTAAAAAGTGATCATTTATCTAGAGCTATAGGAAGATTAGCAGGGAAAGGTGGAAGAACAAAATTCACCATAGAAAACGTAACAAAAACAAGAATTGTTTTAGCTGATAGTAAAATTCACATTCTTGGTTCCTTCCAAAATATACAATTGGCTCGCAGAGCTATTTGTAATTTAATTTTAGGAAGTCCACCATCTAAAGTTTATGGTCATTTAAGGAATATTGCTAGTAGAATATCGGAACGATTGTAATATAGCAACAGGAAATTTATAGAAAGTTTTCTTCTTTGTAATTATATACATATAAGCATATTAGATATAATTTTGTTAATACTTTAATTATATCAGTTAATATTGCAGATATCAATTATTTAAATGTTTATGAGAGAATTAACCCAAAATAAATTTTTGAGTTCTAATAAATATTATATTCAATTTAGAGAATTATTCGATATTTGTATTTGCGTGGCACTTTATTAATTACTAATCTGCCATCATAACTCAATGAAGCAAATGTCCAAGGATCAGCAGAGGACCATTCCACTGCATATACACTATCTTCGTGTTCTTCATATCTTTCAACAACTCCATCTTCTAATCTAAAATATTTATAATAATATTATAATGTTACATACTACTATATAAGTTAAAAATATTGCTTAATTATTAAATATACTTACTTATCTTTTTGACATATTTCATCACCTTGTCCATTATCATCTTCTGGTGAAACTATATGCCCGTATGGTTCAGAAGAAATAGATACGATACTATATAATATAACCCTAGAATCGCTACTTGACGTTAGAACCAACTGATCATGGAAACGATTGATTCTTATATTCCACACCCAATGAGAATGTTCCATACGTGATAAGACAGGTTCATTTGGTACTCGAATATCCCAGAATTTCATATATCCGTCATCACCACAGGTAGATAAGAAATATTGCCGATTCACATTGAAATCTAAATCTCTATGATAAAATGTTGTTATTTACTTTTATTTTTACTTATACAAGAGAAGGAAAGATTATTTTTTCTTTTTATATTTACCTAATTATTTGTGAATGTGCTGATGAAATTATCCATGAAGGATCAGATGGAGCTCTTAAATCCCAACCTTGAATATTATTTTCATCTAATGTTACAAATTGATTGCACCCATTGTGAGGATTCCATTTACCATTTGTAAACCGTGGTAGATTTTTACCAGATAAAATACCTGATACTATAACCTGTATTATATAACTAAGATTGAAAAAGTTTGTATAACTGTAAATGTAATAAGTATTTATATTTACTTGTGGTCTACTGTTAGCAAGGTCCCATAAAGCAAAGCGATTATCTACAACTGATATAGCTTTTGTACCATCCATAGGATGATATGCAATAGTTTTCAAATCGGTACCATATTTTGTTGTATCAATTTCAGCTAGCATCTCCAACTGTATACTGTCATTTGTATATTCTTTAATTTCAGGTAATTTCCAAAGTGCTCCTTTCATTTGGCATGTTCCTTCATCTATAAAATTTAAATAGAAAATATATTTAATGTCCTTTCCTTTCTAAGACAGATCAAATGAATTAGAAAATACCATTTAAACTGTTGCAACATGTAATAAATAAAGAAGATTCAGTTGGCGATGCTTGCAAGGACCATATTTCACCTATCGGATGTTGAAATACTTGAGTGTTTAAACCATTGGTTTCTTCATTAAGTTCAACCAAATGTACTTGATTGTTAGTAAATTTTAACGATTGAGTTCCTACTAGAAATCTAACAATATCAGTTTCTGCAGTCTGTGCCGATAGTGCTCTAGTCTATAATATATTAATTATAAATTATTAATACATAAATACTCTTGTCAAGACTAAATTGCTAATATATACTGTAAGACTAAATTATTAAGAAACATTATTAGGAAAACATACTTGAAATTCAAGCCCATATATCAAAGGGGTGTCATTATCCATTTTCTTTTATAGTATACAACTTTTTTTTACTTCAAATATAAATAATGTTAATTATAGCTTTAACAATTTCGTTTGTTTACGTTGATCAGACAATAAATAACAAATATACTTAAACAAATACTATTGTATAAATAGGACGATAAATATGTCTAATATAGAAATAACTAATATGACGATAACTAGAAAAATAACTTATTATTCGTCCGAAATTAACCAATCACAGATTTTATATAAACACTTAAAATTTTCTTGTAAATTTTATTTCCAAAATTAATCCGATATTTGTTTCTAATTAATCATAAATAGTATAATATCGAGTAATAATTGAATATTGATATTAAATTATCGTAAAAGGTATTGTAAATATTAACTTTATACGGAAGATTTACAAGGGTGCACGAATTACCACTTCTTTGATCCAGTATACACGATCCTGTGCGTATTAACCAATGAGAATCTTTGGCGTAATTGCGCATGCGCAAACATTTCGTGGAGGGGATTTGTTCGAGAACGTAATCCAGATCAGATCAGTCTGGCTAGTCACTCGTGAACGTGATGGTTGTTCTGTAGTGTTGTTATTATCGTTCAATTCCCTCCCCACCAATTTCCTATTTGCATCGTTTTCGATACATTAGCTTGTTCGTTATCCTTCATCCGGTAAAACCAGATGCAGGATCATCAAATAAATTATGTCAAACGCGCAATTTGTGGCATTAACGTGAGAGAGTGATTATCTCGGCCTCGGTACAATAGTAATATTATAATATTCATTTTTCTCGTTAGAGAAATCAACACATACACGATTGAAGCAGGAGTTCTATCTGTCGTGTTTAACGGTCTATAAATTGAATTTTACATTGTGTGCAAATAGCCACTTACGGACGTATATCGTTCGAGATATAAAATCAGTGTTCTTTCGGTTTTCTTTCGTTTTCGTCCTCACGCAAATGCGTACACTTGTAGGCCCTTTTTTGCTGTGGAGGGAATGCTGACGCTGCCACATCCTTCGTAAGTGTAAAGGTTATTTTATCGTCGTTAATGTTTTACCATATTTCTACGATGGTTTTTATAGGGATATTTCGAATTTTTTGAATTTATAATTAAGGATCAATATTGTTGTTGTTGTTATTATCATCATCATCATCAACATCATCATCATCATCATCATCATCATCTCATCATCGTTGTTGTTATTGTTGTTGTTGTTTATTATTGTTGTTGTTATTGTTATTGTTATTGTTGCTGTTATTGTTGTTGTTGTGGTTGTTGTTGTATCTTATATTTAAATTTGTACAGATATAATGAAATAATGAAATTGTAAATAATGAAAAGATTATTTGTACTATTACTATTGTAGTATCGTAATGTATAAACTTGTTTAGCTTTATTTATATCATTCGTTGTAATTAATCAATATATATTCCTTATTTAATAATTTTTTCGCAAAATTATTAGATAAAATTACTATTTAATTTCATTAAACGATATAACTAAGAAAATATTGAATTTTGATTGTCAATTATTTTCTTTATAAAATTGAAGATCTCTAATTAGGTTACGAACGAGATTACGCACAATGGCGCCAATTGTGATTTATTAAATTTGTTAATTTATTTTATTTATTTTTTTTCAGTAATTAAAATTGGAATGATAGAATTGTTAAATAATATTTAAATATACTATTAATGAAATTGTTCGTTCTATATCTTAATTGATAAAAGTACGTTCGTATTTAGCAATATGTAATACCCTCTAATTAAGTATGAATATGCGTATTCGTTACGTTAAGATTGATCTCAATTGGTTGCAATTGGTTCGAGTGTAATGAAACTAAACGAAGTGGTAATAAAGGAATTTGAAAAAAGACGCCACTTTAACATATTTTTTCGTTGTATAATCGAACATTCAAATATAAATAAATTACTAGTTTAAATAGTAACATAATATAAAAGTTTCATTTGTCTTTAATTATACTTCCTGTTTTTTTCATTGATTTTGTCTATCTAGTTAAATTCAAGGTCGACTACGGAAACATTCCGTAAGCGACACGTTCCTTTTATATATGTGCGTATTTGCGTGCGTATAGAATTTTCAATATATTTTCATAATAAAGTTAATTTTTGGTTATGGCGGTTTTGCGTTGATCAATTAATTAATTTGTCAAAAACGAAAATTTGAGATTAGAATTTAATTATGGTTTACCATGGTGTTATTGTTCTCAATTTTATATTGAATTATATTGCACAGGAATATATTATATATACTATATCGTTTTACTTTATTATAGTAGAGTCAAATATATTGTAGTATAGTACAGTTATTTATAGTACTATAGTCAAATGTATTAAAGTATGACTATAATATAGATCATTTTTAATTTATTATGTAATTATTATTAACATATTTATTGTATTTTAATGTTTATATATATATATATATAATAGAGTTGATTTGAAGGTAAAGGGTGTTGCTTGATAGGAAAACTTGTTTCTTTAAAATCCATCATAATAAGAAACGTGTAGAAGCAAAGTAGGAAAGCTTTGTAAAGTTGCCCTTCGATCAATGAACCACGCATACGTTTTCACCCTCTTTCACCCTCCTTCATTCCTTTCGTTGCCATCGTAGTCGAGTTCCGCGTGCAGGTCAACTCGTTCGTTTCAGTACGACTTACTTAACATCTCAGGGGTTGATGTACCTTGAAACGAAAACTATTTTATAAATCGAGAATAGAATATATTTCAAAAATCGAAATAGGATATATTTTTTATGTTGTAGTTAATTATACGTGAGATCTGTAATTTTAGAATTTTGTTATAAATCAATTTTATTTGTCTATTTTATTACCTAAGAAGAATTCTCACTTAGACGTTGAATCCATATTTGTTTCGTTTCATTCGTCGAACAGATGACTCCATCGACGCGTGACTTTGCAAATTAAAGCCTTATAACGTTCCTTGTGACTGAACAATCGTCGCCAGCTGTCTGAACAACTTTACGACAAATGTCTAAAATAGTATTTAATACATGTAGTTAAGCGCTTAATTACTCGTTCATTCGAAAAACAGATATTTTTGTATTTCTTTTTTTAGAATTTTATTTGTTATTTAAAGATTAAATTCGAAGGTTTGTTCAGTTTGTACTTAGCGATTTATAATATTTAAAGCGATTAGTAAGTGATTAATGAAGAGTAACGTATACAGAAGAACTTTATTTTTATTCATAATACATTTTTTATTCTCAAACGGCACTCCGCTTCGTTTTACCTCATATTTAAACATCGATTGCATAGGGTTCTATGATTTATGCGGTAAGATCGAAGTCGTAGATAAAAAAAAGAGACTTTCATTGGCTAGTTTTTATTCTGTTTTTCTCTCTTCGTATCTTTTATCTTTGACAGGAATGATAACCGCTTGACTCGGATAGTCTTGTCAAGTGTATAGCATCCTCTTAACCCCCCCCCCCCCATTTGTTTCCTCTTTTTTGATTTCTCTTTGCATCTCTCTTGCAAACGTGAAACGTAACTTTGTTTTAATATCGCGTTATATTAAATTAAGTTAGTTTAAGATATAAGGCTTGCAAAATGCTTTTGCACGTAATTTGATTGAAAAAAGACAAAATGGTATTCTGACGAGATACAATATGTGTTCTGATTGGTCTACTTCTTAAGTTTCGTTTTTATCGTTAGCAACGAACGTAATACTGTTCATTGATTGAATATTATGCTCAAGGACACTTAGAAAATATCATTTCTTCCTTTATTCATAGCATCATCCCAGACATCGGAAGCGCCGGAAGCGCGTCGCTATATTCAAGGTCGTTCAAAGAGAAAAGGAGACCGTGACATTTTCGATATCCGTTTTTCACGCCTGGCCTTTTCCTACCTCATCGAGCAAGAGTTTATATTCACCCCCTCGGTTTCTGTGCGAAGAAGATATAATAAAGCGTATCGAATATAACATTTCTCTTACGTCATTGAACATTTACTTGGTTTTTATTCCACGTTTAAAATTAAGGCCATTTAAAAATGTGATGATGATAATTAAAATAATTCAACAATTTAAAAAATCATTGATGAACGATTAAATGATTTCTATTGTCTTTTTAGAAGAATATTTTCTTTCGTTTTAATATTCCTTTGAAGACCTAGTTACACAATTTCAGCTTTGTTAATGTCGGTGTGTGAACTGCATTTTATATACCACGAAATCTTTGGTGAGGAATCTCCTATTCAACGTTGCAAGATTTTTCTTTCTTTGTTCACGGTATAACGGCAAGATACGCGAATTCAATGTCAAACGCATTGTAGAAATAACGATTCGTCGTCCGTCATGGTGAAGATGCTCAAGAAAGTAGCGTGAGAGAGAGGAGGGGGAGATCGTCTCTGTATCATTTCGATTTATGTACGAACAATAGACGTCAAATACGTACGAGATGATAATATTTACTTATGCTGAGTTTAAAAGATGGTCTGTTAGAAAAATTTATGAAACAAATTTCGTAAAAGGTAGATGATCCTAATTATGAAATTTATTTTATGTGTCTTATGAATTTATATTTGTTATAGAATAATTAAATTAAAAATATAATATTATAACAATTTCGTGATTGGCTTCTTACTCTTTATTGTGATTGGCCATTCTTCGAATGTAGTAATGGCAATAGTTGTATCCTAGATCGTTATTGACTGAAACGATGACGTCACTTGATCTTTCATATAGATTTGAATCCTTAACAACTTATTTGTTAATTTCAAAATGGAAGCAAGTTTTTTGCGAAAGGAAAAAATATTGGAACGAAATTCATTTATCAAAGATTATGTGAATAAGAAAAGTATGATTAAAAGGAGACTACAGGCGAAAGAAAAAAAAGAAAAAAAAAGAAAAAAAAAGCAAAAGAAAAGAACAATGTTCGAAAGTGAAAAGAAGAAGAAGCGTGCGATGAATGAAAAACACTCTTCTGCGCTTGTCTTTTCCACATTCGGTGGCAAGCTTCGACAAAACTCGACTCCCAACCGTTCCTGACGTGTCCGGTCGCGGGCGCTATAAACCGGAACTCTCTGACAGCAAGTCGATATCGTAAAACGGCACGTGTGCTACCTCTTTGTGTACCAAGGTCAAGGTGATCCTGCAATATCCATTCGTAACCTCATCATCCTTTTTAAATTCTCGGGGATTTTTAACGGGACACGAATTAATCGAAGAGAAATCAAATTCATAGTTCCAACAAAATATATCGAATCGTTTGTTATCAAATTGAATACATTTTTATAACAATTCTGAAGGTAATATTTTGTTTAAAGCAACGTAAAGTTATCAAAAGTATTAATCAGATAACGTTTCACGTATCTTAACCTTTAAATTGTTTTTTTATCAACATAATATAATAATTAAACTGCTGATGATTTTTTTGACAAGTTGTCACATAAATGTCGATCATTCGTTGTTCATAATGTGTTTACAATGTTCCTTTTACTCTTGATGTCACTGCAATCCTACCCTCTCTCTTTCCTCTTTCCTCTCTGTTTATTCATCAAAATACTCGATATTTCAAATAATGGCTAACTCGATGAGCTTTCCCTTTGAATTCAATTCATTATTACCGTTCATTATTTTTCATAAAAAGATCCTGTTGATTCAAAAAGTACGTTTTCGCGCGCATTTGTATCGGTCGAATACATAAAAATACAGAATCCTAGTTTCCATTTGAAATGTTCGGCCTCACAAGTGTTGCGATGGTCTTTTCTTGGTAATGATAGAGAGCATGAACTGCAGAGAGTAGAATTTAGTCGGGGAAAATATTCTTTTAGAATATAAGAGAAACTTAATGTGTTACAGGTCTGACGAATAGTGAACGGCATATTGTTCTTAATAATCGTTGAAGTACCAAATTTTGAAACGAATACCAAATTTTTTAATTATTTCTTTTTTGTATCTTTAATAATTAATTATATTCCTGATTAATGGATCGATTATATGTGTTGCAGAGTGCGGACGATCAGCAGAAAATGGGGTCGAAGCGACGACGTATCAAAACAAGACGAGGACCGCTAACGTAATCGATTTATAGCGCGTCGAATAGGAAAGATGATGACCGCCATGGCCAGGTTGCCTTGTAAGCAATCCTCGCCTTCGCAACAGCAAAGAGTGAATAATTTCGGAAATAGTCGTAATTCGTATTGGGATATTCAAGCTAGGCATCCAACACCACCTTATGTTAGAAACCATCATCGGCACATTGATCACACAGGTAGTTGATTCAAATATATAAACAGCAGCAACAACAACAACAAAAATTGTTATAATTATATTTTTAAGAATACACATATGTATATACGTGCATATGTAAACAAATGCATATATATACATATGTATATACGATGAATAAAAACATTTTTGTACTCGAGTGAAAGCTATTCCATGTCTCTGGTTTGCGGTAGCAGCAGCAACAGCAGTAATAGTTAAAAAGACTTCTCCTTTCGACATGTTTCACTTGTAAATATATAAACATAAAGGGAAGAAGGGTGTTCCTAGGGTAATCAAAAACAGGCACCTTCGTCCGTTCTTTCAAATCCGAACGAAAATGTTTTTACCAGAGAAATGAGAGTCTTCGGTATATTTTCATTCTTGTCTTTCTCAAACGACGATATATATATATATATATATATATATATATATATATATAACTTCGTTCGAAATCTAGTATTCTTAATGTTAACATTATTATTGTATTCCACCATGGTAAAGATTCTTATGTAAAAGACTTCTTTGACAAATATTGCGATGTCCTTGTGAAAATGCGGCAAATTAGCTGTTGCTGTCCTGACTCTTTCGAGATTGTTCTCTATTAAGCTTCTCCTCAGCGAGTAGTGAATTCGCTTATCCGAGATCATAATCCATTTTGTTGCTAACTCATATGGTCTTTTGAATGAAACCCCTTTTTATTATTATATGTACAACATAAATATCTTAGAAATCGTTCCTTTTCATTATCAGGATGATCAACGTCCGTTATTTCGTCAAAACGTTGTCCAATTTTTCATATGACGAACGGAAATGAAATTACTTAAGAAGCCGATAACGATGACGCGATGATAATTATTGTTCGTAGGAAAACGTAAGAGTGCAGTGGAATTATTGCAAGAGACGAAAGCATTTTACGTAAAAAGTGAGACTGTGCTGGATCGGAAACAGGAACTCAAGAATAGCGGTCATCTGCAAGTATCTCAGCTAAGTGCACCTAGTGCACCACCTAGGTTACTTAGGAAGTGTGGAAATACAGCTGTACCGTGCTCGATACAATCACCCTCGCCGTCACAAATATCTAATCCTGTAACACCACCCTGTTGTTGGGCCACGTGTCATGATCAAGATAGAAGTAAATATTTTCTTTTTCCTTATCTAAATATTTAGCAAATCTATCACTTTTAACCGATCGAGTTGTAATTGTTCATCATTTCTAACTGATCGAATTGTTCTTCAACGATTACTTGCGTATCATATGTTTCAAAATTGGTTGTTGAAGTATCCAATCTACAAATAATATTTGTTTGTTGTATCTATGTAGATTTGATCGATCAACGCTGAAGCTTCAAAGTATTTATTAACAAGTTTGGAGATGAAAAAGAAGAATCATGTTGATCCTATTGAAATGATAAATCATGATCGTATTTCTTGTTTATCATATACTACAACCTTAGTAAGAGCTTATCGTCGATTGTATTTATCAGCAGATGGGATTTTGAGTCCTCAACAAACACTGCCACCCGCGCTGCCACCAAAGAGCCCACGCTTAGTCCCTGTTCCGCAGCGGCGCACTATTTCAGGGCCACCGAGTACTACGAGCGGGGATCAATTGCAGACAAAATTACGGAGATTACTCAACACCGATAGCAAGGAGAATGTCTTCTTCCCGGAAAGCCCAACTCAGGCTTGCCTTCAAACAACAAACGGTGTCACACGTGAGGAAAAGTTCAGATATTCACCTGGCAGCTTATCACCTGGTTGCCGAGACGATGACCGTGCGTCGGTAAAGAAGATTTCAAGAATACAACACAATTCGCTGTTAATTAAAAAATAACAAATGTATTTAATCACAATATCATTCATTCTAATGTTATATTTTGTAGCATTGTACACCGCCAGACGTTCGCTTCAAATTTGGTCGCAGTAATTCACATTCTCATACATCTGGCCCAGGCAGCAGAAAATCCATCACTTCTCCATCAGCAGAGAACACAATTTGTCATAAATCTTTGCCTGATCTTCACACTAGCACACATCGTCGAGCTTCGTTATCACCACGTACGTCGACAAAATCACCTGCTAAACAATCTGGACATCATTATGGAGCTAACAATTGTCCAGATTGCGAGACTAGTTCGGATTATTCCGAGCATAGTTTCAAACGTGATGCTGTCTGCTATCGCAGGTATTATTATTAGATCAATCATTTTTATTGTTACTTAATAAAAAAAAAAAAAAAAAAAAAAAAAAAAAAAAAAAAAAAAAAAAAAAAAAAAAAAAAAAAAAAAAAGGAAAACAGTTGAATTAGAGAAATGTTTATTATCAAACATGTTTAGTACGCGTCACATCAGACGATCGTTAGGCTCTGGCGGTGGAGATGCTAGTAGTGTTCTATCCTCTGGTGGCAGAACGCAGAAATCGTCTGGCTCGAGTAAATTGAGTCATGGCGCTACTGCAAGAGATTCTGGTGGATCCTCTGGACATTGTACTCATCGTAGTGAACCACCACCAAGGTTACAGGTATTCTCGTCATCAATGACTCTTATTTACTCCAAGAAATTTCTCGTTAACAGTGATGTTCCCATTGATAGGATTATTGGACTCACGTACGTAGAGACAGTGGTGCATCTACTCAACATTCAACCGATAAAAATCGTTCAAGAAAGGGTAGTTATGCCAGTGGTACACCGCCTTCTGTCGTGAGACATTATAGTCCTGATTCTGAAAGCAGCGAGAGTCAAACTGATTACAGTCCTACTTGTAACTCTAGGTACTTTACGTTTTAATCTAATATTAAGAATTTTACCTGTGATTAAAAATGACTATTAGATATATTTAATTTTGTATCATATAATTTTATTCTTCGAAAGTTCAACAAATCATATTTATTTTCATGATAGATTCTCAGATGGTTGGAAGGAAGGACGTGGTAGACCAATTTTGAGATCAAAATCTGATATAAGTGATCGTTATTGGAGACAAGATAATGGTCGAACAAGCAAGTTATCAGCACGTACACCACGTTCGGTGACACAGTTGGAGAATTTTTTTGATCGTTTGGGTTTAGATTCAGATAATTATCAACTTATCACTGAACCCGATTCGAAATCTTCGTCACCTGTATTTTTCGATAGTGTTAGCTCGGTCGACTCAGCATTAGGTCTTTACTCTTGGATTGGAAATAATCAGGCAAATCAGGGTAGTCAATGGCAGAATAATAATTGTAGCATTGGTATGGGTAATGACGATTCTAATCAAAGGGTTAACGATCCACCGAGCATCGTTGAACGAAATGCTCGAATTATTAAGTGGCTTTGCCAATGTCGTAAGGTACAGTTTGGTTACAGTTAAATAATGTGATGGTTCCCTTGGTAAGTTATGATATTTTCAAAGACTATTTAATTTTAGACACAAACATATGTTTTTCTCTTCATTTTTCATTCATTATTATCAATTTTATGTAAATTATTCCAACTTTTTTTTTTCTATGGTTAAAAAAGTAATCGTTAACTTTCTAATAGTACTAAATTGCTTATATGCAGTTTTTTGTTGTTCTCATGAATAGTCATTTTAGAAAAAGGTGTGCCATTCACAATATATTTCTTATTCAATTGCTGCCTGCTCATTTTTGATTCGTTCTTTCAATTTTAGTATATTTCATATTATATCTTACATTTCTAATTAGTAACAAGTCATGCGGAGAAATAATTATTATAATGAATTTTTCTTCGTAACAATTATTTTTTATTAGTAATATACTTATCGAAAACATTATGGTTACTATTTTCTAGGTAATATAAATGAGATCTGAGAAAATGAATTTTTTGATTCATTTTTTTCTATGTATATATTTGAAGAATTTAATTAATATGGTTTTTTCTTATATATATGCATAGACTCATACATGTAATTTTTTTCATTATAAGAAGTTCTTTCTTTAGAATATATTGATTCGTTATTGTCTTTTAGCGTTATTAAACTTGTAATGAATTTATGTGTGATATGTTATGCGAGTGTTTTTTCTCACATCTATTGAAGGAACTTATCGAGTCTGATTACGCAGACGTAAAAGTTAGTATAATCCATTCAGTTATACGTTGTTTGTTACGATATTGAAAGATTATTGTTCAATTCTTAAAAAAAAAAGGAAAAAAAAAGAAAAAAAAAACAAAACAAAAAGAGAAAAAAAATTTCCAATGAAATAAATTTATGTTAAATTTATTATTATGGATAAAATGTGATAGACAAATTTTAAAGAAAAAGAATGTTTAAAAATGTTGTCTTCTCTTACTGTTTCTTTGTACCGCATGCTTATGAATCAATCTTTGAGTACATTATATATATTTAAAAAAATTGTTTTTTATGATGAAAGTGAAATTTTCTGTTGAATTTTGTCATTAGTAAAATAATCAATGTGATTTAGTTGATACTTCTTATAAAGTGGAATACTCTCTTATTCGCATTCTTGATAATATTAAAAAAAACAGTGCAATTCATATTACATATTATGAATAAGAACAAACATTGAAGAGATCATATTACATATTTTATTCATATGTTCATTTTTATTTATTGCATTTTTAATTATCATTTTTTTTTAAATTATAAGTAATTTATGCAAATCAATGCATAATTTTCTTTGTTGCTAGTATATTGAAAGAAATTAGTGAATTCCCCCATTTTTTAACAATGGAATTTAGACAAGGAATTTATCAGAACTTTTTTCTGCAAAGATTGTTAACTAAAGATACTTCGACTGAATTGAAACATGAAACACTCACAGTTAATGCAGCAGAATGTTCTATCGTACTTAATTATATGCTCGTAGACTGATAAATATTTATAGATGATCATGATGTTGCTGATAATGATAATGATAATGACCACGACGATGACGACGACGACGACGACGACGACGACGATGGTGGTGGTAGTAGTGGTGATGGTGATGATGATGATGATGATGGTGGTGTGATGATGACGATGATGATGATTATGATGATGATTATGATGATGATGATGATGATGATGATGATGATGATGATTATGATTATGATGATGGTGATGATAATGATTTAATATTGTCGAACGAGTATTGTTTTCGAATTAACGTTTTTAATGGAAAAATATAAAAAAGAAAAGTTTCAAAATATTACAGAAAAAAACGTAGCTGTATTTAGCACACGATAAGAAAGCTAAATGTCAAAATTAAAGTATATTGAACTATATTCTACTCTATTAAATTCGAGTAACGATATTTTGTGCCTGAAAAGTAATAAGCGCCTTTTTTTAAAAATGAAGAATCGTTTATGGTTACGTTTACATATATATTTAATACTTTGTCATTTTCCAATTTAATGTTATTTACATAGGAAGAATAAAATTTAACTAATATATCTTTTTCGCATTAGCTAGAGGATACTTTTTAACGTATATTTACTCGTTCAGTCGTTTACAAAAGTTATCTGAAAAGATATTTTATTTTTGAACACTATAAACTTAATACACAAACACACTTTTTATAATTAACTATATTTATATCATAAAGTGTCTTTTTATTTAATACTATTATTTTAAACATACCTTTTTGTGCAATAATATCAATGTTTTTATTATTACATGACTCTATATGATGTCTTTGGTTAAAAAGAATTTTACTATTTACATTATAATAAACAGATAACGGTGTGTCGACTTTCTAAAGTTGTAATCTATAAGTGGTTTATT
This sequence comes from Vespula pensylvanica, assembly GCF_014466175.1. Classification (NCBI taxonomy): domain Eukaryota; kingdom Metazoa; phylum Arthropoda; class Insecta; order Hymenoptera; family Vespidae; genus Vespula; species Vespula pensylvanica. The sequence goes on along the minus strand of NC_057707.1, from coordinate 79,913 downwards.
CTTATAAAAAATACAGAATTTGTATAGTATAATGTTATACAAAATTATTTCAACGATTCGTATTTGAAACAATATGAAAAATGTTCTAGTTGTGTATTTAAGAAAAATATTCATATAGTTCATTGATACAACTTGATAAAAATCAGAATAAAATAACATGGGGAAATAAGATGAGAGCTTTAACTATAACAGAATTTTACATTTTTCAAATATACATAAATAAATAAATACATACCATACATACGTACATAGTGAATATGATAGAATGCTCATTTAGCAGTATAGGTGTGTATCAGTAGCTGATGAATAGTTGATATTTGTTAAATCTGCAATTCTTCTTGCTTTAGACGCAATTCTCAATAAAAATATATGCTAGGTGTTTATGAAGGATGCCTCAAAAGTCAATTGTAAAATACTGTTGCACAAAGTTAAATATAATAATGAAAACGTAGGATATATATACGAGAAGAGAATGTATTTAAAATTTTTAATCTTATATTGCTGATCGCAATCAAAATATGTGTGCTCCTTTTATTAACACCTTGCATATAAGTTATTTCAATAAATATAATACATTGTGTGATAACCAGTTATATTTAAAACTGCATTTAGAAGTTTGACCAAGTAAGAATTAGAAAGTCTGTATATTCTAAGTCTAAAATTTCCATTTTGTATTTCTCACTACATATTCTATCACGAAAAAAAGTGTACTACTGCTCATTTTAAAAAGAAAATTAAAATAATTAGCTCATGAAAGTGTTCTTTCCACAACATAAAAATAATTGATGCACGGTATAAGAAAATGTTCTTATTATTTTCAAATATTCTAAAAGAACTGATTGGAATAAAAGTTTGTGTTGAATACAAGTACAAATAGAAAGTATATTTTATATTATTATTTCTTTTTAAAAATAATTCTAATATCCTCTATGAAAAGACATTTTCATATTTCCTTACACAATAATGAAAATTTAAATGCTGTTTCATATGTGCTGTATTCATTTATTTATATTCGCATATTAATAATTATTTAGTCAAGAAGTATGATAATACATTGTTTCTGTAATCGATCATTACATAAAATATTTCTTTGCGTAAATTATTAAAATTTAACCTTAATTAAGTTTAATTCCAATGGAGAAAAAAACGAAAAAATTTATGATCGAGTAATTCTTTTTTTATTCATGTATTATCTTGTAATTCTTGTATTATCATTCCATTCCTACTTTTCACATTTTTATATTATGACATTCCACTAAAATGTTGCGTCTTATACAAGACTTAATGCAATAATTTAAAATAATTATGTTATTGTCTTCAAACATAAACCAAAATCATTGATTGTACAATACAATTTCAATATACATATATTTACATATATAATTTTTGATGTATAATACCCGACACTGCTTTAACAACGTGACTTTTTAATTGCTTTTTATAATCTAGTCATGTAAAACAAAAGATTGTAAACGTGAAAATATTAAAATTTTTTCCATATATCATCATATATTAATCTTTTATTATACTATCTTGTTACTACCTAATTTGTTAATACACATATTTTAAATATTATATTAAAACTGTTATATTTTAATAAATTTTATTTAAAGAATTAGTAAATTAAAATAAAAGGATAGTTTTAGGTTAATTTTTAATATTTTCAATACATTAAAAATAAAAAATTCTTAAAATACACAAAATACACAAAATATATATTATTTACGAATAAGCAATAATATTGTTAATTATTATTTTTATAATTGCATATATATATATATATAAAATCGAAATCAGTTATATAAATTTTACGATTGTTTAAAAGGTAATATGACGATTAATAATCAGAAAAATAATCAAATTTATTATAACACATTTTTTGTTTTTATAAAAATGTTATGAAAGTATCTATTATTATCAATTCGATTATATCGAAACCGAAATTCATCTAACATATAATGTAATATTTTTAGAATTAAACAAGTTAAAAAATAAAAAATAAAATGTTATTTTACATATTTAATATTTTAAAATTATTTTCAAATATAATTTGCGTCTCAGTAATATCAATATATTATACTTCGTGAAATAATTGATCAAAATGGACGATCAGTTAACTTTAAAATCTAATCAATCAGTTACGACTTTTAGATATTATTATGTAGGATATTAAAAAAAAAACGTAATAACAAATTATGTAATTAATTAGTTATTATATAATATATAATATTTCTCAAAAAGCATTACGACGTGTGATACGAAATGTCTTATTTTTAATTTTTTGTTTCGACAATTAACGGACCAATCAGAATTCGAGTTTCTTCTTCTTCTGAGCAAATTCATTTTATAGATAGCATATCTATGTGTGAAATAGTTTGTGGTGAATGATGATGCGCGCTGAAAGCTGTAACATTCTATGTTGATAGTGATGTGGAACTTTGCAATAGTGGAAATATGACGAGGATAAATCCATTTGCTAAAATTTCTTTTTTAATTTTTGCAATAATACTTAGTGTAATACCAAAATGCTCGTCTATACTATCAGATAAAAGATTATGTTACGACTCAAAGTGTTCAGGTAACTGAAGCCATACTTTATCTTTATAATTGATTGACAGCTCTTTCTCTCTCCCCCCCCCCAGACACACACACACACACACACACACACGTTTTTACTTGTTTATATATGTAGTTTGAATTTCTTGACTGGGGTTTTATTTACAGAACCTGTATCATTTGCCAGGACTACATTGAAGTATACAGCTGGAGAAAAGGGTATGGTCTCTGTACCGATGAGTGAAGTAGTAACTGTTTATAGCAAAGGTGCCGGTAAAAGACCAGATTTATGGGGTATAGAGGTATATTTTTTTAATTATTTTTCAATTCTATAATTATTCTGTTTATATTAACAATTCGTATTATATCATGAATAAATGTTTGTACGATATCATGTTTTATGTTCATTTTTATATTGTATTTTATTATTATTGTTTTTATTTATATTTTATTAAGTTGCTTCAAAGTTTATATTTGAGAATGAATATTTCTTTTAGTTCGGTGGTAATCGTGGATACATACCAAAAAATTTTTTAAAGGAATTTAAAATTTTAAAGAAAAACTTGACTTTCGAAGTATCTACTGAAATTGTAAATAATAATAACAACAATGATAAAAATAATAACATTGATAATATTAATAATGATGTCAGTAATTTAAAAAATATTCCATTAAAAAATAATGAAAATAAACCAGACTCTATTTCAATATATAGTAGTCTTTCCAATACTAATATTGATGCGTCTATTCCAACTATCAATGAAGAAAATACAAAGCAATCTATGCATGAAACAGAAAGTATATCTCCATTTTCTAACGTAATAGATGGTACTACAATTTTTGTAAATAGGGAAGAATCTATGCAACCGAGTTATACTTCTGTTATAGAAGCTACGTCTTTGTCAAATAATAAAGAAACAGAAGATAAAGTTAATAATGACATAAACCCAACTGCTACGCAAATTGAATTAGATATTCCAATTAAGTTGCAACAAGAAACTGATTCTAAAGAAGAAGAGTTTGTTACTTATAGCAATACTTCCAATATACATAATAAAACAAACGAATCTGCATTTGAATTGCAATTAAATGAAAATAATAATGTAGATTTTTCGACTGTTGAATCAGTAGAAGAAAAGAAAAAAGATAATATAGATACTTTTTCTTCAAACGTGGAAGATAAGAAGGAAAAAGGTAATGTAGATTTTTCTATGTTTGAATTGAAAATTAAGAAAGAGAAAAATAACATAAATTCTTTAGATGTCGAATCAGGAAATACAGAAAAGGAAGATGATATGGTATCCTCTATTACTAAGTTAGAAGAAAATAAAAAGAAAAAACACAGTTTAGAATCTTTGACTTCTGAATTGAAATATAAAGATAATAAGGATAATGTACTTCCTATGATTGTTGATTTAGATCATAAGGAGAAAATAGGAGTTGAAAATATTACTACTGAAAATATAAATGATACAGATAATTTGCTTATCCAGTCTGAGTTACAAAAACAAATTGAAGTAGAAAATAAAACGGAAGGTGTACATAATGTAGACACTCCAAACATGGATCAATCAAATAATCTTGTATCGGCAAAAAATAACTCTGATGATTCTGAAATTATTCTTAACAATGAAGAAAACATGCAGCAGCTTGTAAATAAGGTTAATATACTTAAGATAGATCTACAAAAAAATGTTTTCAATAATAATCCATTTGAACAAGATATAATATGTGATGCTAATATGAGTGTTACAATACAGAAGGAAGGAGAACCTACAATGGAAGAAAATAATCAAAAGGAAGCACAGGATGGTCAAAAAAATGTTGTAAATAGTGATGTAAATAATGATAATGTTGAAAAAGATATCTTTAGTTCTGTTGATGTTCCTGTGGAATTGAATACAGTATTTAAAGATAGTAATGGACAATTGCATAGTGAGGAAAGCGAAGAATCACATTCTAGTCAAAATGATGCAAAAGATATTAACTCCGAACAGATCTTCCACGAATTTCGTAATAATCGAAATTTATTATACTTGGAAGAAAACGTCATAACCGATAAAGGTAAAAAATATAAATTTATTAATATAAGTTAATATAAATGAAATGTTCTAATAATACATTTCTTTTTTTGTTTTCTTCTTTTCCTTCTATGTTATATATTTAGTGGAATTGCAAATGGAAGGTTTGCAAAATAATATAATTGATTCTATGACTGAAACCTTACCTAAATATGAAGATATAAATATCGAGGATAAGGTTTTGCCTGAAGCAGAAAATAAAGATGAAATAGAAGATGAAGTTTTTTATAATAAAAATATGGAAGGTCTCACAAATGTTGAAGAAGTAACATTATTTTCTACGATACAAAATATGCAATTTTCTGATGTTTGTACAACGGGTAACGAATGTATGAATGGTGATGATACAAACTATGGCTTTATATCACAAGTAAGTAAATTTTTTTTTGTATTCATTACTTTTGTTTCTAATTTATTTAAATATCAATATAGTAAGTAATATAAATTTTTACACATTATTTATTCTATTTTTATATTACAGGATAAAGAGTCTGTTCCTGAAGGCAGTATTATGAGAATGATAAAAGTAGAACACACATATTGGATAACGATATTTTATTTAAGCATAACTGCTATTACTACACTTATGTTTTCTTTAGGATATTATTATATTGAGGTATTATTATTGTTAGATACATTAATAAGACGCATATTTTTTATATAATGATTCTATATGTTTACTTAGAATATGAGGAGAGATGGTCAATTGATAGCAAAGATAAATAAACTGGAAAAAGAATTATTTCTTTCTGTAAAAGAAAGTTTGATCTTGGATGAAAATTTGAAATCAACTAAACATGAGGTAAAGTCTAATTTTATAAAGTAAATAATTATTTTCTTTTATACTCTTCCTCCTGCATTTTTTTATTATTTATAATTATAAACTTGTAAAATTGAATATAGTTAAACTCTATGCAAGATGAATCATTTGGATCTAACGAGATGGTATCGTCTTTGAAAGCTGAACTAGAGGCTTCACAGGTAAATAATAAGAATATGAGGAAATCTAAAACAATTATACATATATACAATGATATAACTTAAATATTGTGTAGAATGCAAATATTGAGTTAGAAGATCAGGTTGCTATGTTAGAGAAAGATTTAGAAAGTGCAACAGAAGCAGGATTAGAATTGGAACGCATGTTAAGAGAAGTTCTTTCATCCAACAATGAAGTTAATCCGTTAACTCAATCAGTAGAGGATTTACAAGCTCGCTTAAATATTCAACAAAGCGCTAATGAATCTTTAACTAATGCTCTTAACATCAAAACTCAAGAGGTAAATTTACTTGAATTTCTTTTTAAATCTAAGACCCAAGTAAATTATACATATTTATTGTATTTATTTATATAATTATATTTTTTTATTATAGAATGAAACTTTATCAACAGATCTTAATGCTATGAAAAGAAAATATGGAGAATTGGATACCGAACTTATACGTATAACAGAAGAATTTCGAATCGAATTAAATAAAAGAAGTAAAATACAAGAAAATTTAAATGAAATAATTCAACAATTAGAAGTACAAATTACACAAGTAAATACATTCATTTCCTTAATGATTTAATTTTATTCAATAAACTATTATGTAAAATGTATTCATTAAACCATTACGTAAATCATTTATTCATTAAGTTATTATGTAAAATACGTCATAGTAATAGTTGTTATATTTCTTTTGTTACAGCTTTCTTTGGACAAAGCAAATTTATACAAAGAATTAAAAATTAAAGAAACAGAAGTCAAAGATCTCGTGGATGTTATTAATCAAATAAATTCAAATAATTTAGATATTGAAAAACTGTATAAAATATCTCATGTTAAAGCAGAAGCGTCGCAACTTCTTGAGGAAAGAGATGAATTAAAGATACGTTTAAGTGAAGTCGAAGGAGCACATAGTTTGTTAGAAGGTATACTCATAGAGAATAACATTTTATTTTCTGTAACTTTTTATATATTTGAATTTCAATTTTTTTAGACATTTTATATTTAAAAATATAAATTTGAATTTTATTAGATATTTTAATTTTTCAGAACACATGAAACTTGTTAAAGAAGAAGTGTCTTCGTTGAGTGAACAATGTAAAATAGCTGAAAAAGAAAAGCGGGATGCAGAAACACGATTGGAAGTTATATCAAACTTTTTCAAGGAAAAAGAAGCTCAACGACAAAAGTAATTTTATACTATACGATTAGATTTCAGATTTTTATTAACAAGCATAATACAATTTTATTTCAGAGAAGAAGCATTATGGTTACAAAAACAAGGTGAAGTTCAGTCTACTGTAGAAAGAATACATACAATGCAAAATGAAATCCAAGGATATAAGTAAGTATAAAAACGTCATAAATATCTCGTAAGAATTGTTTTTGTGTGTTTAAAAAATATTTCCTATTATTTAATCATAGGCAACAAATAGAAATGTTGAAGCGTGAAATAGTGGATCAAGAAAGGGAATATAAAAGTCAGATTTCTGCTCTGGAAACAAAGGCACACGAACAATGGGTTAGAAGTATTAATTATTTATTTTTATGATTATAGTAAGTATCTTCATTGTAATGTTAATATATTAAATAGTGTTATTTTAAAAAAAAAAGGTTATGGCACGACAAAATGAACGTCGTTTAGAAGAATCAAAGGCAGAAGCAGGACAATTACGTAATCGTCTTACACTAATAGAAAAAAATATAAATGATGCAGATGCCGATACAAAATTACATCGTAAGTATTTTCTTGACAAAATAATGAAGATTTAATGAAACCACTGATAAATATCACATTGGAGATGCTATTCTAATGATTAAAATATTCGAGTAATATCTTTACAGATATTTATTTTGAAATTTTTATGTGATCAGCAATAAATTAATTGTATATTTATAATGTTGATTCATTAAATGTATGTAAAAAAATATATTTTTTGAGGAAATATATTTTTTTCACATATATTTGTGTAAATAAATTTTCAATATGATTAATTAAATTGACAAGTATTAAATTTTCAAAGTATTAATAATCAGTAAATTATTAATATATAAGATGAATATATTTAATAAAAATTAGCATTATAGCATTATATCTATTACAGTTGGTGGATATTCTTTAAAGTATATGGTGATATAAAGAAAAGATTATTTATTTAAAATATTATATATTATTTACACTAATGTTCAAACAGGCTTGGAGGCAAATGGGGAGACTACAACGTCACCTCCATTATTCATAGGCGCAGATTCATCAAGTTCTCCTATAATGTTTACTGGTTCTTCAGGTGTTCCACCACCACCACCACCGTCATTCATACATCCTTCACTTTTCCCTACATATCTACCACCACCTTTGCCTTCCACCTCAGGATTACCACCTTATGACGTTGGACAACGACCACCACCTTTGGGTGGTCGATTATCTTCTCCACCTCCTTTACCATTACATCCTCATCCATCTGGCAGGTACGATAATGCAGATTCGCCACCACCTTTGATATCTCCACCTTTATTACTTCCTTTCAATCATAGATCACATCCACCTCCCTTCGCCAGTGATCATATTCATCCTCCTCCACCACCTCCCCCACCTGGTTCGATATTGCTACCACCCCTTGGAACGTCGCATTCATGGGGGGAAGAAATACTGCAGGCTCCACGCAATTCTGGTTTTCATCCACATCAGCGAGAACAACGTACTCGCAATCATAAAGGTTTGTGCTAAACATGAACATCATCTCTACCAACAACAGCGTACAAAAGGAGCCAATCGTGATACATTTATTCGTCGTCATTTTTCCTCTTGGTCAGTCACTAATTTTTTGTTCTTTTTCCTTCCTTATGACTGTCATTTGCTTTTCTGTTGTGCATGCAAGGACGCAAACGTTTCTCTAAAGTAAGGCAATTTTGGAGTACTATGGAAAGGAATAGCTCCAAATAAAATGACAAGTCAGGTTAAATAATTTGAGTCTGATTTTAATAATCATGCTAAAAAAATCGGATTCGCGTTTGCCTTTCTTTTCTTACTTTGCTTCTTTTGTTAAGTGCGCTGAATATTTTAAGTTTATTATTATAATTATTAATTTAAGTTACATTTGTTTTGATCAAAACTGTTAGGTTTCAATTATTATGATGCTTCTTATCGTAATACTTCACTTAGATCTCTTAGTTACCACTGAGATAATATCATTAAAATAAATTTGCATAATACTCTTTCAATAATGCTCAATTATATTAATTATTTTTAGGTTCCTTGCATTCTTCTGGGGAGTCATTGGATAAGTCACATCATAGCGGAAAAGTATAACTTTTGTATTTTAGTCTTTAACAATCTTATACAAAGGCCAAGTCTATTACTATTATATATAGTAATAGATTCATTGTATAACAATTTTCAATAAATATTTCACGAGAAAGCATAGTATATAATATATACTATAAATCTTTCTTGAGCATTTAAATTTAAATTAATATAACAAGGGGGGACAACAAAGAAAATATTAGAAACATTGCATTTTTCATTTGAACATATTTTGTAAATACTGTTTATTATCCAATAAGTCCATAAATATTATATTACTATCTTATGTGAAATCACTCGGAGAATTTTTTACAACATTGCTACAATTATGCTAATGTCAACAATCATTATTATTAAAAATAAAAAAGGGAATATTGAAAGAAATTGCTATACATTGAAGTAAAACATTTTTTGAAAGATCCAATGATTCAAAAAGTCATTCTGTAAAAAGTACATTTGTTTTCTATTTCAAAGTATGAAATAAATTCAAACAACGTTATAATATTGAGTATTGCAATCAACATAAATAAAAATGCTGTTGTTATGATTTTAATAAATTAAAAATAAATTGCAATTTATTTTAAAAAATTTATCATCAATTAATATCATACATCATTTTTCTTTAGTACATTGTATTATATATACAAAATATCTAAGCTTCTATTCGTCACATAAGCATTATATATGTTGTATAAAATTCTAAAATAGTTTCTTTTTTGTTTGTTTTTTTTTTTCCTTTTTTTAAGCATAAGCAACAACGAAGGATAATTATATATATTTATATATAATTATATTAATTTACAAATATGAACACTGTTTTCCACATGAAATTATTTTTTCTTTTTCGTCTTTTCTTCCTTTCTTCCCTATATTTATTTTCTTTACATTTTACATAAGTTTTAAAAATTACATATTTATTTTCCAATATCAGAAATCCTCTTCTTTATAGTAATAATTAAAAGCTATGTATTTTTTTTTTTTTGTAATAATAATTTTTAGTTAATACTTAACACTTGCATATTTAATAATTTAGTGGAAGTATTAAGGAATGCAGTTGAGTGTTTCTACAGTTCTACGTTATACATGTCCCGTAAAAATTATATTCTTTTTGAATTATATTTACTTTATCACAAGTACTGAATATGGACAGTAAAATAAAACTGATAAATGTAAACAGATATACTTAAATGAAAGAATCTTATGCCAAAAATACTACAAAAAAGATAAAGAAAAATATGAGGACAGCAAATATCTTAATCATTAACCACCTATTATTTGTTACTGATTGAAAATATTTTAAGATTTCAGCATGTGCAGCTTCCACATTTAATTCAGTATCTTCTATATTGCTATCTATTCTGTAATATAATTAATGTGAATTAATTATCATATCGAATCCCATTAGCAACAAATCTCTAAGGAATAGTTTAGAAATATGATTTTCTTACCTTTCTACCATCTCTTCCTGTTCTTTAACCATATGAGCCAGTTGTTGAAAAATGCCACCTAGTTCGACTATTGTTGATTCTATATTTTGCATAGTCTCTGCGCGCGACTGAACATACGCGTCCTGAGAAAGAAAATGATCTTTAATTAATTGTCGATACTGCTTTTTTCAAAAAAGAAATAAGTTACCGTATCGTCTTGTAAAACTCGTTGCATTGACAATTGACTCATTGCTGGTTCAAGATCTATAGCAACTGAAGAACTAGATTCTTGTTCTTGAAGTAATAAGGAACCTTGTTTTCCAGAAACTACACTGGGAGGTAACATAGTAGATACAGATCCTTGCGAAAATTGTTGTCTTCTGGTTTGTTCTTCTCTCATATTCTATATATAATTTAATATATAAAAGAGGATTAATTTCAATCGTATTATAACATAAATAACATATCTCTACGTTAAATTATACAAAAAATACCTCAGAACGAACTTCCAGAACACTTTTGAAATGATTAGACATATTTGCAAGTTTTGATTGTAGGGCCATCACTATAGATGAAGAATGAGAAGCAATATGATTTCCTTGAGAAGAAGAAAAACTTTCTCGTTGAATTTTTCCCATATCTTGTAACTTCCCTATTTGATGATTTAAACTTTTTAAATCCGTCTTTATAATGTTTGTTAATTCTTCGATTTCCATTTGTCTGTCGTTAAATATAGATTTCTTTTTAGCAACTAAAAAAGAATAAACATATTGCTCTATTAAACAATTTTTACAAATATTTATACACGAGTGATACATCAATATTATAATATTTTACATATATTTTTATATGAGTAATTACATCAATATCACGATAATTACTTTTATAATGAAAAATTTTTTTTACATCACAAATATTTTATTGTCTTAAGAAGCCGATATAAATAAACATATAGATAAAATTACCAGAAAATCGATAACAATATCTTAAGAATAAATGTGAGTATATTGTATCGTATATTGTATTAAATCAATATGATATCTCAATTTTATTTTAATAAATATAAATACGCAAACCTACTATTGAAAAAAGTAACTGATCGTACAATAAAAACCAAAGTATAAAACATATCATAATAAGTAAACGTAATAACATTAAGGTAATATTCATAGTTCTACTTTAATAATTCTCAATGTTTTCTTACGTAGAGCAAGTTTCTCTAATTTGGTATAAGTGTTTGCAATGTTCTTTCCGATACTCTTAGCAACCATCATAAAATTGGAATAGCTTTGCATTTGCCTCGCTCTTCTTGGATTTTGCAGGTTGGTCGTTCTAACGACTGTTCTATCCTGCATTGTCCTTATAGTATTAATAAATTCATTAGTTCTATCGCGTGCCGTCATAGTTATTGGTGATGGTGGTATATCACGTTGCTTAAAATGATTTTCCTCTAAACCACCGACATTACGAGTTTTATTATAATATTGCTGCTTCGTGTCAGTATCTCGCCATTCACTGTTCAAGTTTGTAATCACAAAATCATTTTCTAACTCGTAACCAACGTGTCGTCTACGTGCGGGCATCGCATCCTCAAATTTTTTACGTATTCCTACTTTGAGATTTTCTTTATTGTAATAATGCCTATCTCAAATTTTTAATATTACTTTACTTATACTTTCTAATATACACGTACACATGACAGCTTAATTATGAAACACACTTTATACCATATCATGATCATTACGATCAAATGTCGCGACACGTTCACTCATCCCCTCTCTCTCACCCACTTTCTTATTAATAAAAAAAAAGGAAGAAAGAAGTGCTTGTACACGTGTGCAACAATTACCAACTTTTGATAAATTAAAAAAGAATTTGTTACTAATTTCAAATAACAAAGAAATATATGTATATGCGAAATATATATGAAATGTATATATCTATGGGTTTGGAAAAACAGTAGAGTACTTAATAATTTAATTTAATTTAATCTTTCCTTTCTTTTTATACATTTACGAACTTAAAAAAATATTTATGAACCTGATATCACAACATCTAAAATATTTCCAAATTGGCGCCCATATAAGCTAAAAAATCTTTTCAAAATTATATTTTCAGGATGATTGGTTAATGTATTTGTTGCTGTATTTGTTAACGTAATATTAAATAATTTAAAATGTAAATATTACTTAGTATATATATATATATATATATATATATATAATTATATTAATACGTTTTTCATAATTGGAAAGACAAGCCAACAATTCCTTATTGGCTTGTTAATCGTAATTTGTTATCTACCAATTGAAGATAATTCTTCACCGAACATTGACCAATTAGCTCGCTGGAAATAGCTCGTACGTCACTCTAAAATGGCGGCACCTTCGAGAAAAACGGTTTCTTCATTTCTTGCGCGGGAATTGTGCTTTCTCACATGAACTTTTATATCTCGTTAATTAACGAAAAATTTCTTCAGTTTTTCAAATAACGCTAGCTTATTCATTGATTAATTAACAATATGAAATATTCTTAAAAGTTGGATTGATCTTTCAAAGAGGATTAGAATGTTTCGAGAATAATTATGAAGATCGAGGGATCGTTAAATGAATTCTACGAAGTAAAAAGTCGATATTTTAGTAATTTAAACTTTAATATGAAATTATTATACGATCGTTTTCTAATAACAAAATATATTTTTCGGAAGATTTAATTTTCGAATCCACTTTTGTATATTTTCCATAAAGCTTTATTTTTTTTGACAAAATATCATATTGAAAAATGCAATTTTTTCAGAAATAGTTTATGGATAAAAAGAAAGATTTGAAGGAATAAACATTAATTTAATTTCATCAATCTTTCTCTTGATCGAAAGGATCATACGTATAGTGTGACAAGACGATTCACAGCCTTATCATAACTGTCGACATCAGTCCTGACGCAAATGTCCACTCTCGTGAATTTCTTTCCTTTAACGTTGCTGTCAAAATCACGTGCCTAATATGAAAACATCAAGATCGATTTGTTGGAAAAAAATTGTTCAAAATTAATTTTAATCGTTTCGATACACACTTGTAAAGGAATGCGCCTTCCAAAGTGCTCGTTTAATTCAGGTATGCACAAATTAGAGCCATATTTGAGATCCGTACCTATCAAGTCCATGCTAGCGCTAACGTAAGTCTCACGTCCATCTATGTAATCCTAGAATGAATTAATTTTAGCCGTAGTGACAACTGTTTGATTATTTTACATTTATTTATTTTGAAGAGCTTTTAATCCAATCATAAATGTTTACGAACCTGTAAAGTTTTTAATTTCTTTCCTCTGATGTCCAAATAATCGATTTCGTCGTCACTTGTATAGTCTGGATAATATGCGGTTAAAGTAACATTGTGATATGAACGTCCGCTGCATTTAAAATCGGTTCTGTTTAGATTAGCGTCCGACGGTAAGCCTGAGAGAAACACGCTCGTTTAAAAAGTAGCTATAATTCGACAAAAATATTATAAAATTTGTTGAAGATTATAATTACCACCGATCATAAGAATAAGAAATGTCAAGATGATCAATAAGACTTTAAACATTTCGAACTGCTTATTAAATCGTTCATACATGTTCGAGATAAAGTATGAGACTCCTTTCCACGATTTCTTTCCACGATAAATCGGAACGTTGTTGCAATTGTTTCGTAAAGAGAATTTGCAAAGCTTTCATAAATTTTGTGCATACAGTTGTGCATTATCGGCATTTCTCTGGATGGATTACTTAATCTAGATGTACTCTTTCTCGTGCTTTTTTTATTTTATCAATCGATTATTGTTTATATTCTCATAGTTTCTCATTCATATTCTAGAGTATTTATAGGAGAATTTGTAGCATTTTCGTACGATTATTCAAGACTTAGGAATGTGGTCAGAAGATGGATTTAAATAAATTCATGTATAGACATAAGTCTAGAACTGAAACTGCCATCACGTAAATATTCATTTATTTTGATTGACGTTTGCTAAAATATGTACATGAAATAACATACAGAAGCTATAGCAAGTGAAAAAGAGAGGGAGAATCGATCGGGTAACCCAAGGATTCCCCCATACGATTGGTATCTCTCGTATTGATCAACGGTCATTTCTTTTGCGCATGATTTTACATCTTTCGATAATATACGACTTATTCGAACATGTGAATGAAGGTCGTTGTAACGAGAATATGGGAATGAAATCTCCTATCTTATCTATAATAATAATTAACTAACTATGATATTGTTATTGATATTGCAAAGTACAAGAAATGTACTGCCAATCGTTGCTTCGTTACAGTGCTCTATGATCGTCAGCGAGATACTTAAATTTTTCGTTTTTTTTTTTTTTTTTTTTATAACGAGATTGTTTATATCGTAAAGAGATTCTAGGATATTACGACATCCTCGATTATATTGTTAAAAGTTGCGTTGTGTTTTGAATATAAATTGGAGAAACGTTTGATCGTCCACATCGATTTAAGAATCTTGTCTTTCTTTGCTCTACCCCGACATATCATGGCAGTAGGTTTGTTTTGCAAGTACAGTCCCTCGTGAATAATAGAAGGCAAGTCTACAGGTAGAGAGTAGGACGAGAGGTAGAAAAGTACGTATCGGCAGTCGCACGCGGAGACCCGTAGGTTCTGTTAGCGTGATTAAAATCGGTTATTTTCTAATACGAAAGTAGATCGTCGAAAACAGAATAATTTTGATACATGTAATGTAAGAGGAAGGTATCAAGCGAGAGAAATAGTTCAACGCAAGATTGTAAGAAAGCCAAAATTGTCGCTTATTCTTCGATATAGTTTCACGTGCGCGTGTGTACTTATGTGTCTACGAGTGTGAGTGAGTTAACTGACGCACGTGTACGTAGCCAATTAAGAAGAAATAGTCGAGTGGATTTTCACATTTTTTTTTACCTTATATTTTAAATAGATCTGAGTTGTTTTGCTTGCTGCTCAGCGTGAGTATTGTTTCAACACGACGTATGACTGTTTTTTAATTTTAGATTCTAAAATAAACATTTTCTCTTTATTTTCTTGATAAGACAAAATGAAAATATTCATGATTAAGCATCCCTGACCGGACACCAAAGTAAATGAGTTTACAGGTGGCGTCGCCTCGTCGTTAACAATAAAAGACTAGGCGCTAAGAATCGGCTTCATTTCAAGCGTGACGCCTCGTCGTGTCACATCTTCCGTCCGGGAAATCTATGACAGCGGCTCGTGCTTTTTAGACATTGCATATTTAAGTACACTGTATAATTCGTTTTTTTACTTTAGAAAACGCTTTAGAAGGGACTTTTTCGCATTAAATATGATTTATAAACTTGTTAACATTTAAAGAAATTTAATGTTTCGTTGTCAAGGTACGGATGTTGACCTCTATACCGTGATGCTTAATACTATAATACGACTAATAGTACTATATTTTCTTAGTACGTTCTTGTAACAACAGAATATAATTATCCTTTTTAATTGCCGTTCTATGATCATCTTGTGATCTGAAATAAGAGATATGGATAATGCAGAAGTTTAGTCGGATAAGCCAACAATGAGAAACATAGCTTCGTTTATACGTTAGATTAACATTATAACGACTCATAATATCTATTATACAATAACATATTGTATTAAACACGTGGATTTTATTCGAAATGATCGATCGAAAACGATTGTTCGCAGGATTCCAAATGAATCCGACAACATTGAAGAATTGGTTGGTACGCGGGGAGCTCGAGAAGCTTGAAAATATTGTATTAGAGGGACGTGGCGCACGTTTGTTAGGCGAACATTCTCCAGATCTTAGAACCCGTGTCTTCCTGAAGGGACTCCCGAATTACTTGGTAAGATGAACTTGACGATAACATCATACACATATATCGAAGAATAAACCAATTTCATTTCGCAGACGAAGATATCTCAAACTCACGACGCGGTTACGCGAGGTTCCTTGGTAGAAACTCAGAGGATCGTAACGGAAGAACCAAAGAAAAAGTTGGCTATCGCAAAAGATCCTTCCGGAATCCCACTCATTCACAAGGCGATTTATCATGATCAACCAGAAATAGTCGCATGGCTTATACATAATTACCCGATCACGACTCAACAAAAGGACAAAGTGAGTTGTCGATAATGAATTCGCAAAAATGCATAAGCATGAAATCGTCATCGCAAGCCCAATTGCGTCGAGCCGGAATATCAATCGATCGAAAACAAATATTCGAAAATATCGAAAATACCCTCTGGCGCTTTATATTCAACATAGTTCTCCCATCGCGTGACAGAAATAATATCGGAAAGTATGAACCACCTGTTTTTGCCCCGAACCATTCGATATCGTGTTCAGTTGCGCGCATCGTTTTACTCTCGGCAGTTCTTATCTCCCTTTGGAAGTTAAAACATCAGACAAATTTTCCTTTTCTTCGAGCTATTACGAACTTTGATATATCGTTAAAAATCATATCGAAATACATACGTAGATACATCCACTTTTTAACTTGCTAGATTAAATAGTTTATTTCCCTTACGTGGACTTAAAGTTCATATAGTTGTGTCGATACGCCATTTCTTCTGTTTCTCTTTCAGGAAGGTAGAACGGCTTTACATTATTGCGCTGCCTGTAGAGATCCTGGCACGGTGTGGGATATTTTGATAGAGGGTGGCTGCGACGCCAGTGTTTGCGATAAGCGTGGAAATCCAGCAGCTTATTATCTGGAACACAGTTCCGAAGTGGAGTTAGCCGAAACGGAGAAGATGCCTTATCGCAAGACCAGCACTACGAAAGAAAGTGAGCGGACATTGAAACTTTAGACATTTTATAAATGCTTAATTGGTTGTAGTTACTCAGAAAACTCACGAAACGTTAATAGCTCCATTGTCGGTCAGACTCAATAATTTTACGCTAACCTTGCGGATATATGTACAACTTGAGAATTTTGTTCCCTCTCTTATATCCCTTGTATACCTACATATGGTCTAATGACCATCGGAAGATCGATTAAGTGTAAATTCATAAGGTAGATAAATTGCGTTCTTCGTATCGAGGACGCACACGAAAGAAATTAAAACTAGAAAAATTATCAAACGATCCGTCGTTAGTTAACCTATTAGTCGCAAGATTGATCGCAAGATAATTCGATTTTTGGAATTAACTTAAAACATATTTCGTCAATCGAAGAACACTTTGCGTTTACGAATTACCAATCGTTTACACGGATAATAATTTATTTACCAGCACAAGGTTTACAACAAAATGTTTATTCAGGGTGCAAAGGTGACGACGCCCCGTAAAGCGTTAGCGATATCACGAGGACCGTGTACTATCTTGCTTCTTGAAATATTTATTACATCGGGATCGAACACGCTATTCGTGCATCGACGTACGAAATATAAACACGAGTCTGACTTTTTTGGAGATAATTCAAGTGTAATAGAAAATATTAGAAAGAAATATTAGAAAGTATGTTGATATTTATAATATTAGATTTGGATAGATTTGATGTGAAAGTAATTATCAAGTCCTTTCCCGTGATAAAACTTGTTTTAATAAAGAATCGTAGATAGATACATCATTTCTATGGCTTTGTCAATCTTGTAATATTAGCTTCGCTAAGCATTTTTGTCTATTTCTATTTCCTGCTTAGTTAAATAATTAACGAATTCGCGAAGCACGCAACTCGAAACCAACGTTCCAAGTTCCAACGTTCATAAATACTTAACGGAATGTGTCTATGTATCCATTGTGTAAAAGAAGGTCAGTGCTTACTCACTCGACGTTTTATTCGAAGTAATTTCATTTGGTCGCTTTGCTTATAATTATTAATGTCATTTTACATACACGAGTTTTTGTTTGATATATTATGTGCTCTATATAAAGGTGATACGCGATCGCTTCTTCCCATAAATTTAATTTATAAAAATTAAATGTATTAACCCTTAAAAACTATCAACGATGAAATTTCATTTGAGCGAATGTTCTTTTAACGTTGTTGAAAAGCTTTAGTTTAGACCACTGCTTTTATAAGGATTTCTAAATCGTTCAAGTAAAAAACATTAATTTTGCGATATGAAGAATCCACTATTCATGCTTCGCATAATTTATCGATTGCGAACGTGAATCTAAGAAGAGAAAAATGACAAGAACGCTGATTGACGATGAGTAAATAGAAAATAAAAAATGTACAAAATCTATCGATGCCTGACGTCGTCGAAATGAAAAATCTGTTAACCGTTTGTCCGCAGGCTTTGACTTCAAGCCTTCCAATATAAGAATATGGATTCATAATCGGGATATTAGAAAATTGCAGCAGGTTCTCTGGGAAGGTCACGGTGGCAAATTACGCCGCGAGACGAGCAACAATCCGAGGGTGAAGAAGTTTTTGGAAGCAGTACCTTTTATAATGGCAAGTATACGTTTATTGATGGTTGATCGATGAATATATCGACGAGTAAACAAAATAAATAAGGCCGCAATTGTTTACAGGGTACCGTGAAAGATGTACACTCAGCAACTGTGAAAAACGATTTGCAAGGTCTGAAAAAGAAATTAGAGGATCCAGTCTCGCCTATTATTTTATGTAGCAAAGATGCAAACGGTTTGAACGTCTTGCACAAGGTATTTTAATGCATTGATGAAAATCGACGTTGGAATATATATATATATATATATATATATATATATATATATACACATATATATATATGTATGTATATATATTATAATTTCTATCATCTCGCGATTATGAAAACCGTGCATAATCATTTAGGCTGCCGGATTGGGTTATCTGGAAGTCGCTCGTGAAATCCTTGAAAAGTATCCATCGATAGTAACGGCCCAAGACAATGAAGGTAAAACACCGTTACATTATGCGTCTGCGTTGAAGGACGACGGTGCCATGTACAACCTATTGACCGAGTATGGAGCCGACGAAAGCAAATTAGATAACGTTAGTATAGGCGTAGGAAAGACGAATATTATAACTTTGTTTGTTCAATTTTCATATCTCACTTCATGCCTTTTTATTCATATTCATATTCGTATCTGTATTCACATTCGTTTAATCTCGTTTAATAACGATGCTACCCATCAGAAACAGAAGGCAGCCGCTTTTTATAAAAATCGTCCATTCGATGTGGACCTTTCCAATCTAGTCGTGGTACCGGAAGCGCCTCGAGTATCGGGAATGTCCTATCCAAAAAATTGGGACTGGAGAATCTTGGAGGTAGCTGAAACGTTTGTACGTCCTCCAAAAAAATCGTTAAGCGGCAATGACGTCGACAGTGCATTTGAAAGCACCGAATCATCAATTAAGAGCTCAAACGAGATTACCGAGAATGTACGTGATCGATCATTTCTTAATTAAAACAATTAACAGTAATATGCAATTAATCGACTTTTGATTACTATCGACATGGTTAGGTGAAAATAGTCGAGGAACCGAAGAATGATTCGATGATGGAAGGAGAGGGTCCGTCCGAGCCTACGGCCGAAGAAGTCCAAGAGAACGAAGAAACGGAAGAAAAATCGTCCGATGATGATGTAATCACTGGCGCGAAAGAAAACGAGAAAGACGACGCAGAAGACGATGAGATAGACAACGCGAAGGACGAGGAGATAGACGACGCGAAAGATGACGAGAAAGACGACGAAACGACGGAAGAAATGAAGGAAAACAATGCAAAAGAGCAAGCTCCAGAGATCGAGGAATCTGATAAGGTCGAGATTACAACGAATGAGCCGATTGTTACCGATCCAGAGGAGAGGAGTGATCCTAGTACGGGTGACTCTGGGGTCGATGATCCAACGAACGAAGATGATCAGGTATAAGCATTGTCAAATTCAAATTTTCTCTGATAAACATTAGGCATATAATATAAATACATATGTATTCTACATACATATTTTCTTTCGCCATTCTGACGCGACACTAATAGATACATCTAAGCACCTATGCGCGCTTTACATGCGGCACGATCGATCCGAAAGAAAGGATTCCCACGTACGATTATTATCTTTCACATCGATCGGCAAACGGTGTCTATGCAGACGAGTTTTCACCTAGTCGTATTCGTTCCTATCTACCAGGTCATAGTCGGTGAACACGAAGAGTTACCAGAAACGGAATTGAACGAGGGTAGCATGATTCTGGATCCGGAAGTGGAGAATTTATTGGAAAACGGAAATATGGAACAATTGGCTGCCTTGGTATTGAACGGCGAAGGTAGACGACTTGTTGGTCGGCAATCAAATAATCCCGAACTTCAGGCTTTCATCGACAACGTGCCTGCTTATATGGTAAATAAATCGACAATAGAATTGTTTTAATTGATAATTGGATGTATATGTAATATGGATCGCGGATAAGGGAATCACCTACGAAGAAACGACACCCGATTTACTTAGGTATTCTCATGCATGTTTAATTTAAAGGGAAAAATTCACGCCGTACATATGGCAGCGAGAGAAGGGAATCTAAGAGATTTGCAAAGCGCATTAGATCGTCGTAAATTTGCCATAGCAAGGGACGGATCGTCACCTCGTGGTGCAACGCCTCTTCACGTCGCAGTGGTCTTTGGGAATACCGCTGTTATCAGGTCTGCTTTATCGGAAAGATATTTCATTAGATATCTACACACACACACACACACACATACAAATAATCGATTTCTCGATAGCTTAAAGTATTTACAACTTTTGCGATCTATTTTCATCGATTTAATGCCAATCGGCTCGTTTAAAAGTTTATGTTCCCCTCGGTAGATATTTAGCAGGAAGATTCCCGGAAACAGCACATGCGATCGATCTCGACGGTAGAACTCCTTTGCATTATGCAACAACGCTCGCCGACAATGGACATTACTACAATCTTCTTCTTAATTTGGGAGCGAATCCGCTTGTAAAAGACAATGTGAGTACACGAGTTTGTTTGTAGCTTTTTGTCAAAAGTGACATATTTCAAAATTCAGATTCGCATAGAATTTTCTTGCATTTATGGGCAACAATTTTGTAAAACTACTGAACGAAATACGGTATATACAATTTCAATTTAAATATTTGAATGTTTCATAATTTTATTCCCGCATTGGAATATGAATGAGGATCTGAAATTTCATAAATTGCTTGTCACAATAATACGTTTTCTGCGTTGTAAATCGGCATCAGAGTTGCCAAAAGCGGTACCGCTTAAGATATTTTATGTGACATTTTCTATTCTAATTTCGATGCAAATTAATATTAAACATTATCAAACATTCAACTTTTTTCACATATATGTACATTTGAGAACTTCTATTTATTGTGATTACATTCTCGATCGATTTTTCATGTAGTTAGGAAATAAGGCGGATCATTACAAACTAAATCAGGATGACCTATCACACAAAAGATTACTTCGTGATTTCGGAGCCAACGAAAAACTCGCTGAAGAAATGTTGACGGACAAAGGTATTTAAATATTGCAACACACTTGCGAAATTAGTTTTCACTTACGAGACGCCGATTTTTCTTTTCAAATTACCCAAATATTATCCGATACATTTTTTTTTCATACATGAAAATAAATACGTAAAAATAAATTCTTTGTCGCATCATATATATATATACATCATATGTATATGTATATGTATATGTACATGCGTGTCCACACACACACACACCCACACACACACACACCCACACACACACACACACACACACACACACACACACACACACACACACACACACACACACACACACACACACACAATGAACATCTATTACGTTTGTCTATCAAGAAATTTCAAATTTGGAATCGGTAAAATTTCGCACCATTTCATTTATCGCATTTTATTATCTCCCTTTAATGAATACTAATATATCTATCAATTAATAACCGATTGAATGTAATATGACAAGTAGCTTAATTCAATATTCAGGAGTTATTAAATTGTACAAATCGCGTATAAAACCATGTCTGATTTATCTATTATACTTAGCCGATCATAAATAGTGGCACTGAATTTTTATCAGAATTCACAAAACACACATACAGCCCAATCTTAGAGATATGTAAGCACATTCCATGGTTTTAATTAATACACACGTGGTAATTATCTTAACCATCTACCGACGTTCGTCATTTCGCACATCGGCACCTGTTTCATTCGTATCCTCTCACGCTCGGTCTCGCATGGATGAGAAACAGTACCCGGAGGAGACAAGTACTCGGCGCGACGAGACGCGAGCGAACCAGATACATTGGCAACCTTGGAGAGATGCTTCCGCTTGTTGGCTGGCGGTAGACGAAATTCGGCTGCTAGGACACCCTCGAATCCTGGTACACTGCTTGGTCGTTGTCTGAAACGGCCGATATTCGATCGCATAAAGCACCGTGTGACACGCATGGACCACAATCTTTTTGATGTTATCTGGCCCGCTTTTAAGAAATACGGTAATCCGACCGCTACTAGCAAGACCAGCGATAGTGGCCACTCCGTCGTGAGCATGGACGATACTGTCGATAACGAAATCATCATCGTGCCTGATTACGAAAGCTATGTGGTCTTTGGCGAACTTTTCGATCCAATCATCAGGGAGTTGCATTGCCTAACAGCGAGCGGAGATATTCCGGATCATCCGTCAACTCGTTTTTTCGATATGTACGATTCGGCCGATGGCAAAGGAGATTATATAGATGAAGCAGCCGTGTCTGCTTTGGAAAATTATGATTTGGATCCATCCGCAAAGTACGTTCAGGCCGGCATCATTGAATGTTGCAGAAATCTTGAGGATTATACTCTACCGTTGACTCTTACCGTGAATCAACTCGAAGACGTCGAACGGGTGCTAACCAGCGAGTTTATGAGCCCAGAAATTTCCGTGATAATGGCGGAAGGTAGTAGCGAGGACGAGGCTGGAAATTATTTGACTTTGAGCGAACTTTTAGATCAGCCGAGTCCATTGAGAGCCCAATTGGCAGCAGCAGGTCTCTTGCTGCCCATAACAGAGTTCGAAATCCACGATGCTAGACGACTTCATGGTAGACATTGGCCGTACGGCCGTGGAGTTTACGTTACTGCTGCCGGTGATTTGGCAGCTTGGGTCAACGTTCAAGATCATTTAAGAGTGATATCTCGTACTACGGACAATAGACCAGGCCTAATCGGCCGAGCCTACGTAAAATTAGCCAAAGTGATGCGCCTATTAGATCAAAGATTGCAATTTAAGAAGGACGTTAAATTTGGTTTCCTTAGTTCCAGACTCCACGCAATCGGCAACACGTTAAAATTTACTCTGATCATAAAGTTTTCCGAATTGTCGAAAGAACGAGATCATCTTAAACATTTATGCGTCGTCCGTGGACTCAGCTTGAGCAACACACCGCGCAAGGATACTTATAAAATAGCCAATCAGCAATGTTTGTCAATCTCAGAATTGCATAGCTTGCAAGACTATTCAAGGGCTATTTCAAATATTCTCTTACTAGAGAAAGAATTAACATTGAACAATTCTATCAGAATTGCCAGCATGATCGCCGGTATTTTTCGGAAAAAGACCAATTCGAGAGGACGTCGATCTTGATCGACGACGAAACGACTCGATCGCGACCGACGGGGACGACGAATTTCCACCTTGCAAGAGAGATAATGATTCTAACAGAGTATCGTCGACATCGATCTATTACGCTTCTAAGAAGATAGAATTTTAGAATCATTTTTAAGAGATCCTTTATGCTGATTATTTTTGTGACAAATTCATTTTATTCCTCTTTCACAGTCCGAGTTATTGATAATTGCTTCTTGTAGTATACAGAAAGAAAGAGCTATCGAGCTATCGAGCGAGCGAGCGAGTGAGCGAGAGAGAGAGAGAGAGAGAGAGAGAGAGAGAGAGAGAGAGAGAAATTTTTAAACTCTTCTCTACAATGTGTTACGTTGGAAAGATGTGTGAACGTTGTCTGACTCTTCCCGTGCATCGAACAATGTTATTCAGTTAAAGTAATTATTTTAGTAAAAGAAATAAAATATTGCGTGCTTGGATTATTTGCCGAGAAGAAGGTCGCATTTTTTATTAGGTTAGTAAAACATTGAAGGCAAAAAAAGCTAATAATATTGTTTCAACACATTGTTATCGCACTGATTGTTAAAAATATGCTTCTTATTTCTGTGCGTACATATTATATGTATTGTAAAATAACCGTCGAGAAGTTTATTTAACGAAATTTTAAGCGACAGTTTATTGTTTACAATGGAATGAATTTTGACGAACATTTCGATGAACATTTTAATGTTTCTCGAAAGCTTAGCTTTTCTTGCTTTTATCATGCACGTGTCAATGTTCACTTGAAGGAAGAACAACGCTAGCACATCTTTCCAATATACTTACATATGTATGTGTGTTCGTTCTTCATGAATGACGTGTAATTCGTGATTCAATTATTCTTACAAATATATCGTAAACTTTTGTCTAATATAAAATGCAAATTCCATCGTTTATATGATCACCGAAACACCAATTTCTTGCTTTTGCATATTGAAATTGAAGAGTGCTGTTGAAGAAAAAGTCAATACTATGTAATGATTTTAATCACGATTTTAATCACGATTTTAATCACGATTTTTCTTGCACTTTTTCATTTCGCATATTATTTGTATTAAATTATATTTATTATATTTTATTTAAGCTATATATATTGAACGATAAAAGAGAATATATTTTTCAGATGATAATCAACTCGATATTCCTATATTTCGCACAGAGGAAGGTCGTTATTTAGCATCGTGTAAGTGCAACTCGTATCGCGCGAAAATTTTCACATAAGAAAAGTTTTTAACTTTGAATACATTTTGGCAGCTTTAGGTGATCCATTGATCAAGGGTCTAACTGAAGTGGCGAATGCACGTCCGAACGATCCAGTCACGTATTTGGCGACTTATCTATACAATTTTGCTAGCAATAATAAAAGTGACGATCAGCAGGTTTGTATTTATGCAATTAATGTGATCTGTCATGTAGCACCATTCTTTATATTATATTTTATTACATTATATATATATATATATATATATAAATGTTACAGGAATCCAACGTTCTGATAATACCGGAACGTGAAAACGAATCTCTTGATAATCCTGACAATGAAAACGGAGACGAGGATGCGGGTTATCCTCAAAGTCCAGATTCCGATGTACCAGAATCAACCTTTAGCAACCCAAATAGGGTATGTTACTCAATAATCAAACAAAGTATTGGGAAAGTTTGCAAGGATGTTGAAATATGACGAAGCGTATAAAGTTAAACTTATCCTTTAATTTGCAGGATGAGCACGGACAAAGTATGATACACTTTGCAGCGGTACGTTCTTATTCGAAAGACGGCTTGTATCATCTTTTGCAAGAAACACAGGTCAACGTTGGATTTAGAGACGAAGTTTATCGAACAGCTAGGGACGTTGCGGAACAAGCTAATATTCATGAGAACGTCGAAGAGATCGATCGTTGGGTCGTCTATTTGGCCGCAAGAGGTAAATAAGATATTTGTCGTTGACGCGGTGATGTAATCGTTGTAGACAACCGACGAACGTTCTCTCCATAACTTTCATTTTTTCCATAACTCCATAACTTTCAATTCAGGTGAAACTGAAAAGCTGGTGGAACTTTTGCTGGAAGGTTACGATCATATTCTTGACGCGGAAGACGATAAAATGAATATCGTTGACGTCGCAACTCAGAGGGATCACGAAGCGACCGTGCAATTTTTACAATCTATTCCTAATTACGTGGTAAACGAAAATACAGAATTTGAACGACTTTGTGATTTTTTCTTTAAATACATGGACACATGGGTACATAGGTACGTAAATAATACCATACATACGCATATTTAATTTTCATGCCTTAGGATCAACGAGAGACTACGCACCGTGCGATACGTTTCGCTAACGTCGCCAAAGTGAAGGAACTTTTAAATAAAAACAATGGCGGTGGGAAGTTATTAGCAGTTGGAAAAAATATAACAGGTCGATGTGCACTTCACATCGCTGTTCTACGAGAAAACGAAGAGATTGTTCGATTAATAGCAAATACGTATCCAGAAACGTTGCGAATTGGCGACAATGTGAGCGTTCATCCCTCAACGTTCGAAAGAACGAATGATCGTCATATAATTGTCAGTAAACTAATCGCCCTTCCTTATTTTATTTCATTTTATCTTCAGCTTGAAAGAACTGCTCTCCACTATGCTATGGGAGTACCATCGGTTGAAATATTAAGCAACATTCTTATAAAAGCGGGCGCGAAACGAATCGTCAAAGATCTGGTACGCTTTTACAGAGATCGCTTTCTATTTTAACCATAGGAAATAAAGCAATGCAGCTGATCGATGTTTTTCAGAAATCACGACAACCTTCGTACTACTTCATGAACAAATCGGATATCGAGAGACTGCAGGAGGAGGAAGAAGCGATGGGCAAGTAAATATAAATTATAAAAGATGCTAATCAATAAGCACTGTATTTTTATTCACAGATACTTTTTAGTCAAGTTTATTGGAAATATATTACCTACATAGTGTACCGAACGCAACGGCGCACAATAATACTATCATTATCACTTCGTTAAAAACACATTCATTAATAATTGGAATAATTTAAGTACTTATGGCCATGTAAGTCTAGCAATATATTCCTTCAATTTTTTCTTTTATCCTATCTTGGCTATAGCTATAAGTTATTTCCTTTCTTTTTTATCGGATATTTTTAATTTATTATAATTTAACCACAATAAATAACTCGGACAAAGTAGAGGAATAATCATCGGTAAATCAGAATGATGTAACGTACGAAATAATATTAATAAGTCGATATTGTATAATGTTTACGCGTATGTGAATACTTTTTATAATCCCAGGATTCATGTTCGTGCGATATGGTATTGGCCCAGACTGACATACACACATAAATGCAACACTTGTAAAAGCATAGTACGCGTGTATCTAAGACAGTGAATCTTACTTTAAAATTATTTAAGTCGAAATATGAGCTTAAAACCGAAGGGTCCTTTACTCACGATGATTACGTCAATGATCTCTTTTTATTTTTAATTTTTCGTTTTATTTTCGTCCTCTTACCGTCGTCCCCTTGGCCATCGTCCGAATTGTCCTCAATAAGCTTTTGCCATGGTGTGGGGTTTATAAATGCCGGTTTTGCCGCTTGATGCGCTATATAAAAGAACAACAGGGCAAGCTATCGAAATAAAATAAGACAAATTTTTAATGATAAGAAAAGATAAACGAAATAAAAATGTAGACTAACGAAGTAATCCTTGCGTCGCTGGTTTAGGCCGATTTTTTGACTTTTCTCGCCACTCCTCGTAAGCTTTCAAGCTCTCCTCCTGCCTCCTTTTCCGTTCTTTCTCGTCCTGTTCTTCTTTCAACTGCTGTGCTCTTTGCTGTGCTATCGTACAAAGGTTAAATTCTTACGAAAAGAATATTACAACTTGGATATGCAGCTTGGAATTAGAACGTGATGGTTCGATTAATTGTAATTCTAAATAGCACTACTTACCTTTCTGTTCCTCTTCCTTTTTACGAGCCCATTGTCGTAGGCACAAGGCCTTTGCGACTACCGCTTTCTCCTCCAATTCTTTCAATTGCTTTTCTATTTCCATTTCCTTTTCAAGGGCCGTTTTTTTATCCGCTTCCTCTTTCCTCTTCTTTTCTGCCCACTTGAAAAAATTCTCCTTTTCCCTCCTCTCCTTTTCTTCCTTTTCGCGTGTCAATCTCTCCTCTTCCTCTCGTTTCTTTGTTTCCAGCATTTCCTCTTCTTCTCTTTTTTGTTGAAGATACATCTGCTTTTTGCGTAACCATTCCTCGTGAGCACTCTTTCTAGCCAGTGAGGATTCCTCGACCATCTGAGAGGCTTTTGAGCTGCCGATCGATGCTGTCGATATATGCACGACTCTGTGGCCGTTCATAATATATCTGAAAGAAGGAAACAAATGGCGTTCAAAATAAATATAAAAAGCAGCAAAGAAAAATATCGGATTAATCAAGTTTACCGACATGTGACATACCTCTGTACTTCTGGTTGATGCTTTTGCCTATCGTTGATGTCGAAGTCGTTCGACGACGATCGTTGATGATCGTTGTTCGTTTTATCAGTGATTCTACATCGTCGTTCGACCCGATGAGAAACTGGCTTGATGTTAACGATAGATTCGGTATGACGGGCAGAAGATTTGTCGATGGATGAAGTTGCGCTTGACGTAGAAAAGTAGCAGCGATAAGTTTCTGGCGACGCTATTTCATCACCGGCAAAATCACCGGACGAAGGAACTAATGCTTCCTTCAAGGACAAGGAAGAGAGCCTATCAGCCGTTCTTGTAGCTGTATCACCGCTATTAATCTCGATGAATCGCTTGCTTGTGCCAGCATCGTTCAAGATCTTGGTCTTGTTCGTATGGTCGACACGTATCCTGATGTTCATCGTCTCTTCCTCGTCGTCTTCGATCTTTAGAGATTCCGCATAAATAGCTGGATTGATATAACGAACCTCTGGTCCGGAAAAGGAGCTTTTTAATTTTTGGTGGCAGCGAGGCTCCAAGATATCCTTGTCGGTTCGATGACTTTTATTCAAAACATTAGAATATTTGGAATTTAATGTTGTTGCGCTACTATATACTTTGTCAAGATTTTCCTGATGCAACCGAAAGCAATTATTTTTTTCTTTTCGATTGAATGAACAGTTTACATTGTCATCAGCAGCCATCGTTGCAATTATCGGTGATAGATAGATTTTCTACGAGATTGGAGCTTTTAGGAAACTCGAAGATGCTCACATAAAGATATTTATCCATCCTATACTCGATGTTTGATGCGCTCCGTTTATTTAACAGCAATCGAACTTTAATAATATGATATACGCGATAAATCGATCGCTTTTTTCACGAGAAGCTAAACAAATTCCTTTCCAAAAATTTCCAATATTCCTATATATACAGTACGTCTTTATAATATCGATTTTTAATTGCTTTTATTGATAGCTAATTATAAAATAAATATCGTATTTTCTTTTAAATTGATATTTATTTGTTTTAAACAAAATTTAAATAAAAATTGTGTTTATTCTTCGTTAAAGAAAACAACTTTTTCGATCTTAATCGATATTCGTGACTATTTTGCATTTATTGTAGATTAACTTCACAGATCATCGCGTGCCAATACATTAATAATTACGTAAGTACTGTACAGTCGTTTTCATTAATTCTGTAAAGAGAATTAATACTGAAGGCGAACGACTTGTCTTTCTCAATAACTTTCTCCATATTTTCATAGCATTAATGTTAATAGTGACTAACATTGATATTCTGTCATAAATTGTTTTATGATTTGGTGTGTATGTGCGTGCGTGCGCGCGCGCACGTTTTTATTTCATAATAAAGCTATTCGAAAAGGCAGTAGAGAGAGTGAGTGAGAGAGAGAGAGAGAGAGAGAGAGAGAGAGAGAGAGAGAGAGAGAGAGAGAGAGAGAGAGAGAGAGAGAGAGAGAGAAGAAAGCCATTCCAATTATACAATAATACTTGTTATCTACAAAATTTATGAAAAAGTCTGTACTTTGTTTTATAACTAATTTTTTTCTATATTCTTTAATAAAATTGTGCTCGATCAGCGAATAATATAAATTATTAATCTAAAATAAACTGAGATCGCTCGAAAATATCAACGGTCGGTCGATGCAAAGCTTTTAGAGTTAGATTCTGTGACATTGTTCTGTCTTGCGATAATAGCATATTCTTCTATAATCTCCTCGGATTGTATCTTATTGAAATATGTTTCTCGTTCCTGGTGTGTGTAACAGGTATCGTCAAAATTGAAATATAATCCGAGAACGATATTCAACGCGGATGTATCATACGCATGGCAACCGGAATAACGATATTGTGGTCTTTTATTAAATCGACAACCTGCAGATTGGGCACCTGAAACATCCATCGTTATTATGTGCATAATACTTGATTACTAAAGATTAATATTAAAAATGTGTTATAATTACAAACCTATAGGGCAAATACAATCTCTTGTCAGTGCGCATTGAACCCAAGGTAGCATTACTTTTTCCCTAATCTCTTTTGTGTTTCTAATTACTATATGCGATGCTCTTATAAGAGGAAGGAAAAAAAAACCCTCTGCTGATGTGTGAAAATACTCGTACATCTTTGGATGAGTTAAAGAACTAATGGCGTGCCTGGTAGGCCAGGTTAATACTCCTGACTTTGGAAAGAGATATTTTGAAATGTCAGATGAATTTAACCGTACGTTTGAATCCATGTATAGAATACAACCTAATGTATTCAAAGCTGTCTGTAATAGTAATATAATATAATATAATTGATACGTAATGTAATGTAACATAACATCATTGAAAGAATTCATTAATCTCTAATAATTGCCAAAGAAGAAATAATATTACACACACATAACACACGTGCGTGTATACACACACATAACACACGTGCGTGATACACACACACACACACACACACACATACACATATATAAATAATCAATTACTTGTATAATTAAAGGTCTGTAAACGTGTAATCTATCATCTTCTACGTGAGCTGGAAACGGAGTCAAGTCGAAGTGAATCACATTACACCTTGTAGAGTTACAAGTAGCCTTGATACTTTGGAAAGATTCTTCGTTCAGACCAACGCTATAAAGTACAATACTATTATTTGGCAAAAAGTGACTGACATTTCTAACGAAGCCATAGGCATGTTGTTCGCTTCCTGGCCTTATAAGAGTTACTACTGTCACATTCTGAGGCTTGAGACTTAGAGGCGTCGTACTTGTTTGGCCATCAAGACCAAGTAAAGCTAAATACTTTGAATCTGTCACTAATCGTTTTTCTTCAACATCTTTCAAGTTTTCCTGCAATTTTAAAATGTAATTATAGAAATCTTTTTCTTCCTCGTAATATTATGTAGATTTAAGATTTACGATAAATAGGATACCTGAAAATTCCGTAATTGTTTGTGAGTTTCTGTAACAAGAGTTTGTATAGAAGGTCGTTGATTGCTGAAAGCAATAAAAAGGATGCTGCTCCCTGCTATGCAGATTAGCAATAATAACAGTCCCTTGGTGCGCATCTCTCATCGTTTGTATGGATTTATTTTCAATTTTGAAACAAAAATACTGATATGCTATTGCTTGCATCAAGCTCGCCCTTGTGAGCTTAGGTTATGCATAAACCACGATGATGGTATAATACATATATGAAAATATATAGTGATGACATACAAACACACCGCGCGCGCGCATACACACACGCACACACACACATCACCAACTTTCTCTCTCTCTCTCTCTCCACACGACGCGCGCGCGCATCACACCACGCACACACGCGCGCACGCTAGCTATCAGCTGGTCACATTGCTTGCTTATAGTCACAGAGCTTTGGTTATATATTTATATTCCAAGTAAAATACTATATAGATTAGATTAAATGTTTTTTCTTGATAGCTTGTGTGTTTATTTCTAACATCTACGTTATTCCTGCGTTCTTGTCCACTGCTGCTACAGATATGAATCGATCCACGGTTCTCCTAAAGGTTTATTCCCCACTACGAATTTCAATTCTGCTTACATTCGAAAAATAAAATGAGGATATTGAAATATCACATGGCGACATCTAATTTCTCTCGTTCATGCTATCTCTTCTTCTTCCCTGCTCGTACAAGATTTTAAGTTATTCGGAGTAATTAAACTGTTCGAGAGGTTTCTCCAAAATTCGTCGCTTAGAAATTTTTGCTATCTTTCGTCTCTTATAGCAAAAATATAGTCTTAAAATATAGAAGTTTCTACAGGATATGAAACCACTAACTTAAATTTAATGCTATTTACATTATATATCGTAACATTATGAGAGAACGGCTGTCCTTTCCAAATGCAATTGTTTCGATGCTTTTTTAACTAGCTTTAGCTCCGCCAGCAGTTATCATTTATGTAAATTCATGAACAAAGTTTGGTGAAAAACTTTTCCGATCTATACGAACAAATGTATGAAACAATATTCATGAAAACCTTAATTGAGAAATTAAATTCAATGTACGTGCTTGATTAAGGCGCATTAAATGCGCGATACCGTACTGGCTGACAAAGTTTTCTGCGAGCGATGCTAGAATGTGTTTTAATCAATTCGAACGATGAATCATCTTACAGCTACCTCGACGATTTTGTCTACAGCAGCCATTACACTCGATATTAAGAAGTAGCGTCATTTTTGACATTTTCAGACTTCAATGATTTATATAATAAATATTACACACAAATATATGATTCAGAAGCATATAAGTAATCTTAAGTATTGTTTAAATATTGTCGAAGTAAAACCATATATAAGATAATTTTACACTTTCGTGATTGGCTAATTTTTAGCGCTGTTATTAAAGAACATTGATTGGGTAATAATCAGTACCTTGGGAGCATATTGCTTGGACAGTTTTCAACTTACTCATCGGAGCTCGTTGATTGGATTGCACGTTAATAGAATCATGCTGATTGGTCGTACGTTAACGCGTTGATTGGCTATCAGTATTTGATTGGTGCGAATTTTGATCTAGCGATTGGATTATAATTTTGACATCTATATTAATTACGGGAGTATTATTTCCGGGATTAGTAATTAAGTATGTATCTTGATCGAAGGAATTTATTTCAAAATAAAAAGATTCAACTTTATTGTAAATGTAGATATTTCAAAAGTAGGGTTTTCGATATTGTGATATAAGACGTGATTTAGGCTTTTAAGGGGCCGCGTCGGAATATTTTTCTGTTTCTTTTCTTTCTTCTTTATTTATTTATTTATTTATTTTTTTTTTCTTTTCAACAACTTGTTTCTATTTCCCTTTTTAGAGATGTCTGTAGGTTCTTTCTAGCATTTTGTCGGCCGTATCAATGATTCTGAATGGGAAAATATAGAGCTATGAATTGGAACATCATTTGCATCAAATGCTAATAATCTTAAATGATTTGTTAAGCAGTTTTCCAGTTGAGGAATAATTACGTAAATTTAGTAATAGTAACGAAGTACATAGTATATATTTTATTATATTTTTATGGAAGCAATATTAAAGGAGATATTAAAAGAAAAATGACGCGGGTATTTAAAATAAAACGTGGCTATGCGCTTGCCTTGAGTGAAATAAGATTATCCCTTTGTTATGGTACGATTGTCATTTCTTTTCCTAAGAAGAGTTCAGAACATTTTTGGATTCGGGTTATTAATTATATTTTTTGATTTTATTCTCGTGACCTCGATATATTTCGTTCAATTTTTTTACGATGTTTCAATTAATAATTGTTCATTAATTAGTCTTCATCTATTGTATCTCAGATTTTCACATACAAATATTGGTGCGAAGTTTATCGAGGATTACGCTGTGCGTATACGCGACGATGATATATTTGTTCGATGGATACTAGCTTGATACGCCTTTGTATTGTTCTTGTTGATTTCAGGTAATTTGTAGATTTTTCCTAATATACACCCTTATATGTACCAATTCATAGCTAAATACGCGATTTTCATGAAGCCGAAAATTGAGATATTGTTGCGTTTAAAATAAATTCAGAAAAATAAAATCGATGTCTCGATAACTGCATACTTTGGCATATAACAAAATTACTATTTAGCTCTTATTAATTTGATTAAGTAAAAAATTTTATATATTATCTATGATCAATATTTTGGAATAATATTCTTTATAATGGGTTATCTTCAGAGATGATTTCCAGGAATAGTAATATATTTAATTCTATAAATACAATTGTTTATATTAGTAGAATATTTATAATAGTCATTTTTGTGTTATTAGATTCAAATTATTTTATATCTAACGCCTGTTACCATAACGTAATGTTTAAAGAGATAGAATATTGGTTAAATATTACTTTTTTAAAAAATAGTTTTTGCGTAACCCGGAGAGATTGGAGCTTTCCCTAGCGTTTTTGCACAATTCTTAGCATTTTTACATAATCCTTATCGTTTCTTCATAATCCTTAGCATTTTTGCAAAACTTAGATTCTTGGGCAGTCAGTGCATTATCTAACGCTTTAATGCAATCCGTTGTTTCATTTTTTATTGCTTTTCATATATAGCCAAAGACAAGTAAGTGGATCTATTAAAAAATTTCAAGTGAATTCTAATATAAAAGCGTATATTAAAGCATGAATGAATTTGTTATTATTTTATTTTGGTATGTTTTAGGAAATTTGTTTTCTGTTTGGACTCGGTATAAATGGCAATGGGAGATGATTTTTTTCTGGCAGTACAATCTTTGATTTCGACAATATTTGGTTGTTCCTTTGCATGTATAGGTTTTGTTAATTATTCCAATAAAAATGCAATTTTATTTTATAATAATTAATAATGATTGTAATTATTAATAAATCACAATTATTAATTGTAATATATACATATTAAAGCGATTAGGACAATGTTATCGAGATGACACAAGATTTTTTATCCTTCTATCTCCAAGTTTAACGCACTAAATCTGCACAGGACGATCTCAGTGACATAGTTGTAGGATTTCCATACTTATGCTGAGCATATCTCTATTTCAAGGTAAATCGCAGATGAAGAAACCTTTAAGTGCCAATACTTTCTCTCTTTATTCTACTCAGTTTTGTCATTTAAAGAACCAAAAGCAATGGAGAAAGACAAAGAAGATGAAGTTTGTGAGATCATTGATTTATGGAAACGATGAAACGTGCAATTCGTCCCACCCGGAACGTATTTACGGAACGTTAATTATTTATGCTGACCAAGGTATTTATATACATTGAACATTTATTTTTTTAAACATACTCGCTGATTAATAGAAATACTGAATAAATAAATAGAAATATCAGAAAAGTTACTTTTATTATATTTGACATTAATCTTATAAATATTATTTATATCTACATTTTTTTTAGAAACAATTTAATTTATACACACACGTGCACACACACACATTTATATGATATATGTGTGTGGTATTTTATTGTTTACAATTCTAATCAAAAAAGAAATTTTATTAATTTTATATAGTTAATGAAGTAATACATGTAAGTTACACAGAAAATGACAGATATAAACAAAATCAATATTTTTCATGAAAGAATGCATGCAAGAGTACTGAACTGTGTACTCGTTTCGACAGATCTTACGTAAAAAGCGAAGTGAAGGAGGATGTCGAATTTCGAGAAAAACGAAAATCGACTTTACCAATTCAAATTGAATTGTGTTTGATATGCAATGTTAAATTTGAAACAATACCATCATATATAGATAATTATATTAAATATTTAAGTGAAATTGAGTATTCTATATACATTCCTATTGAGGAATTTTAGATATATCTTTATCGAGTTTGAAGTCATAGCTCTTCCTTTGGTGTTATAAAAGATTTCATCAAGTTTTATATATCACCGATAGAGTAGTATTCATTGTCATACAGAGAAGAGAAATCAAGCTTATTATCGATTTAGAAAAATTCCAGTTCGATATAGTTCCTGAATATATATATATATATATATATATGTAGAATATATATATATGTATATATATATATATATAAATTAATATTATTATATAAAATTCTTATATTTGATAAGAATAATATAAATACAAATAATTATATTGTAAGAATGGAAGTATTTCAGTTATTATTATTCAAGTAAAAAGTTTTCTGTATAACTTACAAATAAAAAGTTTGTTCTTATCAGTATTAATGAAATGCTAGAAAATGCTATGAATTAAATTTTATTGTGAAATAAACTAGATAAATTATTGATATTTTTGAGCAAAAATTTCATATGCAATTCACTTATCCTTTTCTTAGCATGTCTTTTTAAGATAAAGATTCTTTTTATTGAGGGTAGTTTAAATTTTATGATAGCCAAATTAAATATATAATAAACCCTGTATAATTGAATTGTCTTATATTATATTAATGTAAACAGTATATATCTTTATACTGTGCATATATGAAATATATATATATATATATATATATATATATATATATATATATATATATATATATATATATATATATCTTCATAATATATATATATATATATATATATATATATATATATATATATATTATAAAGATATTGTAAATATAAATAATATATCAATTTTTGTGTATTATAAGAATATTATAAGAATATATTTCATTTTTATTGCATTTAATATTACTTTTATCTTCTAAACATTACTTATATCTACATATTCTTTTTTACAAACAATCTTGGTTAGTGTATGTGCGTCTGTCGCAATTCAGACTAAACATTATTCATATTTTGAGCTATGACGAATAATAGTTGTTCTAATGGAACTTGTATAGAAAGTTTTATGTCTTATTTCGTATATTAGAATCAGTGCATCATGGAAGATAATCAAGAATGTAATATGGAACAATACTGGTAAAATGTTTATATTTTATTGATTATATGATTTCTTTGTATTATTAATAGATTTTTTGTATTATTATTAATAATAAAATTTTTTTTTATCCTTATTCAGATCATTATTACTCTCTCAAGTGAATCTATTACAATTTCAACCAATTTTGTTTTCATCCTTCTTTGATGTTTATCTATCACATTTGAGACCTGCTACGAACCGATCAACTTTTTTTATCATTGACCTACAACGCAGAGGAGTGTTAAGAGCTACTGTAGAACATCTTAAGTGGTGAGTAAACAAATTTAAGTCCTTTCAGATTCGTCCTTTTTTTCCTCATGGCAAGGATGAAAGGTCCAAATCAATACAAGTTACTGGTTGTAATTTTTTTCCATAAATTATTGATGGATCATGAGCAATTCGTCGTCTTGATTTATTCATATGTGGTTTTATTTTGTATTATAATTTTCATTTTGTATGTTTTTTTATTATCTGTCTATTGTGTATGCTTAATTAGCGTAGGATAGACTCTTTATTTTATTAGTTCGAGTCATTTAATTAACAGTGCAATTAAAGTTTCTTCTGTACGTGTTTGTTTATGATATTAATGTTGAAATTGAACATTCATTTAACCAATTTCTTCGAAAAGAAGCTTATAATGTGATTTACATTACGTGTATTGCTTCGTATTTGGTCTATTTAATCTGGATCTATTTTGGTATATCTACATCAATTTACCGTGAAGTGAACAAGAAGGTAAACATAACGAATAGATTCTGAGAATTAAGGAATAATCTTGTTCTTTTATTAGAAGTGCCTCTTGTTAGAATTATTTAAGATTTTTTGTTTGATTCTTTGATTAAAAAAAAAAATTAATTAAATATTCGATCAATATTATTGACAAAGAAAAAGAGAAAACATTTATTTTGAAAGGAAAGAATTCGAATCAGAGTAATTTCTAAAAGATAAAAAGATTTGCAGAGCCATGGACTTTAAAGGAAGATAATTAATTTTAAGTTCAGTTTAATTACATCTTTTGAACAAACAATATATTAATTCCCGTCGCATTTTTGCATTTTCATATACGCGCCTGTTCATATATTATTCGTATGGACGAGAAACGGTTGATACGGTTTAATTTTAAGTTCAATTTCATTTGAAGTTTTTCGTGATAGTCAGTGCATTAGTGATTGTACACGGAGTACATCTTACATCTTATTTTTGGAGATGTGGTAGTGGATTGTAAAAATATTTATTTTTATGCGAGATTTTTCATCCCTTAGAAAATATTTCATTATTTTGAATATGAAATTAACTACATAATAATAAATGCGAAAACATTTGTTTATTAGTATGCTTATGTATTACTATCGAGCGATGCACCGAATCAATTTATTCTCGTCTACGCAGTAAGAAGTGATTGTGCCGCGGAGAACAATGCATGCTTGATGCACGATACTGTCTTTCGACAGTTCAACCGCTAATTTCAGATCCTTCGGTCAATATCATTTGCTTTTCATATTTAGTAAAAATTTGCTGCTATGCATCGTTTATATATTGTCGTATAAATACGCAGATACGCACGCGCATCAAATATAGAGAATATGGACTCTGATATCTATGTTATTTTATTAGTTAATATAATAATAATTAGAAAATTGTGAGACATTTTTCTTAAATTTTACTTCTAAATATTTCAATCCATTTATACTGGATTTTTTCTATCAAGATGTCGATGAACAATAGTTGAACGTATTATATTAATGACTTTTCTTTTTCTAATTCAATACTTTTCATTTACCATCTTCTATTGCTACCATAAATTGCTTTATTAAGGTATGTTTTATTACAGTGCTTGATTGGAAGTCGTGCCAGCAATAAAAATATTCATTGACAAATAAAATTAAAACTATATTTATTATTATAACTATTACTATTATAGTTATTATAATTATTATGGGATCATTGGACGTATAGACAGAATACGAAGCTTTGTAAAGTAATAAAAGAATATATATTTTAAACCTAGAGTGAAAATACAATGATGCAGTCTTCTAACTGTTAGATCGTGCGTCTTCTGTCGAAAGAAAAAGAAACGACGTGTCTCGTCTTATAGCGTCATTATGTTCGTATTGATTCGGTTTCTTATCGTCGTTGATTAACGTCTGTCGCATCCTTTCCTTGGTATCGGCTACGTTTTTGTCGGTAACTATTATAAATCAATAGTATCATAACCTGAATAGCACAAATTAATTGGCAAATTATTGATTGCTGTATATATGATATTTTTTATAAACCTATATGAAAGATATAGGCTAGCGAAAATCGAATCACTTACACTTATGGTTAACAAGGATTTCATTGATTAATATATTGCACTTTCGGACAGAAAGATAGCACAACAATACATTTTACGAATTCTTATATTTAAACTCAATGTTCTATAAACATTTAATAATATACATATACATTTCACTTAAATACCATAATGTAGAAATGAAAAGTGAAAATGATAATAGTCTTTTCGGTTTCTTAATATAATTTTTATATTTAAGATCGGTGAAAAAATGGCACACGTCGCTAAACAAATAAAATTCTTATTAACAAAATGACATTTTTTATCAATTTAATAGTGTGTTGACACTTTCTTGATTTTTTATAAGTTTCATCATTCGTTTTGGTAATGATTTAAACAAATTTTGTATTTTTTTTTGTAGAAGTCTGTCCCATTCTCTTCTAATGCATTCCTTTAATTCTTGAGTTATATCAAATTGATTATATTATATTAATTGATTATCGGTGTAAATTACTCGTGGGAGTTTTTCCTAATAATTTTCTACGATATTAATGGTGTCAGATCTCGCAGGTTAGATGAGAATAGATATAGATGTATTTTTCGACGAGAAAAATGCTTTTACAACTCCTACTTTGTGAACAGACGCATTATTTTGTTGGAATATACAGTTTGATCTTGTATGCTTTTTAAGTTGCTCATCAATTACTTTTTTGTATGTCACAGCATTTACTTGATGGTCAATAAATACTATATCTGTCCGCGCATTATATTCAACCGGCCTATACCATTACACTGTCTTCACTCATTTTCGACGCATTTTCGATAACTGTCCTTTCTTAATATCATGGAAATAGTAATTAAAACCATCGGGACTATCTAC
This sequence comes from Vespula pensylvanica, assembly GCF_014466175.1. Classification (NCBI taxonomy): domain Eukaryota; kingdom Metazoa; phylum Arthropoda; class Insecta; order Hymenoptera; family Vespidae; genus Vespula; species Vespula pensylvanica. Next base: position 39,922 of record NC_057707.1, on the reverse strand, counting down.
ACCCTTGGATACATGTTTGCTATCATTAAGTTCTCATAGATACAATTAGAGATTCTCAAATTTAACGACTGGGATATAAATATTGTTTTGTAGGAATATATTTATTCGTGAAACGAGACTACTATTGTCAGTTGGATATTTATTAACAAAATATAATATTTATTATCTACTGAATCGATCAACTGTAGAATATGTTATTATTTAATAATGCGTTGACCCGCCCTTATCTTTTATTACATACCTCCAGCATCCGTTTTGGCAAGGAACGGTATAATTTTCGAATATAATTTTGTTATAAATTGTTCTATCCTTAAAAGCATTTTTTTTAACTCGGAAATATTTTTTGTCTAAGTGTCTGTTTTCAATAGTCAAATTGTCTATTGTCCTTATAATCCACTTCAATAAGTTTACCTCAGTAATATTCTCAATTATATATTCAAATGCTAGCCAATTTAACACCGTGATATTTTCAGATGAAAAATATTGCTTTATAGTTTTGGCGCTGTGCACAGCAGCATTATCATGCTGAAATATGAAATTTTCTGTAGAAATATTTATTGCATATTTCGTTTGATCTCGTATCAAATTATTTAAAAAATTTTTCAGATTAAAGTTTTTTCCTTGTCTCATGAGTGCGAAACACTTTGAAATAATTCAACTAATTTGACTTAAACTTTATTAAAATAACATTGATTAAACCAGAATATATCTAGTCACACGGAAAGTTCACTGGTAATTTTTATGAAAAGTCTAAGTGAGCCATCTTTTCGCCCCTCCTATTTCGCGACATATTCCGAGAAAAGCTTTGTTTACTATGTTTTTGAGATGTGTTGTTTACATAGAGTCTAAACATTTAAGAACTTGAGCATATAATTCAAACTGCGAAAATATTACTCTTGCGTTGTCCTGTTCGTGAGTATATATGGCACAACTCTTTTCTTTTTACTTTTTACTCTCAGATCGATTTACTCAAGACCGCTTTTAGTCCTTTTTTTTTTTTACTCGGTCTACCGAAAATTCTTCGTCTTGGTCTACTGAAGACCGAGATTGCTTCCCGTTCTTTTTCTGTTCTTTTCTTACGTCTTCCGCGTCGCTTTTCTTATTCCCTTTTATAACCGTGCACACGCATTCGGATATTCTGATCATCCTTTGTCCTAGTCGTTACTTTATCCTATTTGTTACTTATCTTACTCAAGCTGCATTTCCATCTCATTCTCACTCCTAATATATCAGACCACTACTTTCCTTTCATAAACAAACCTCACAAAGAGCAAATCATATTCTCGATCATAACCATCGATCGACTTATCGCACGCACGCACGCATGCACTATTTTACAGACTACGTGTAACGATCTCTTTGAAGAACACGGGTCACCCTGTAGAGACTTAAGTACGGAGTTGCTAACTTTAAGCCTGGCCCTAACTGGATTCTTTTTATGGCCATCCAGTCGTCCTTTCGGTACGGACGAAAACTCATATAGTTTCTGTCGTAAGCCCTTTTATTCTCAACCTGCAATTTAACTATTTTTTTGCATCCAATTCGCGTAGCTCTTAGCGATCGCTTGGAAAGTCAGCAACCCTTTCCTTCTCTGAAAAATCACGGACTTCAAGATTCTCGTATAAACGCGCATTAATTCCAAAGAATATTTTAAACGGAATGTTACTACGGTGTTGCGTGACGTTCAAGTATTGCAGGCGATGCCACTTCTCCTTTTTCGGATGCGCCAATTTTGATAATAACGATATGAGCGTACGATTTACGATCGTCTGACCTGCCCGTATCCTCTAGGAGTTCCTGTCGCGATTCTTATATGCTCGATCGTTTCCCCTTTACAATACTTCTCAAAACCACATGACGTAAATGCAGTTCCTCGGTCCGATACTATCCGTCGCGAGTTTCCAAAAACGGTTGCGTGTCTTTTAAAACGTCCAATAATTTAGCTCGCCGAATGAATATAACCAAATGAACTTTGAGAAGTTATTTACCATTACTAAAACGTAGCTGTAACTCTTTTGTGTTGACGAGAGTGATCAGGTAGATAGTTAACATGAAATATATTTAAAATGAGTTCTCCCTTATTAATGCGTCTAAGGAAACTCTCTAGCTCACTCTCCTTTTTCGCAGCTAAGAGCTACACTCCACGCGATTGCGAATTACTTTTCCATCTTTAATCATAACCTGGAATCCAATATTCTTTTTCCAGGAGCATCTCGGCCTTGCTCGCAGTGAAATATCGTGATATTTCTTGATAATTCATGTTCGCATTTTCTTGGTTATCACCATACGTGTATCATTTACTTTCTTAAATAATACGCCTCCGTGAATTATATATTCATTGTCTTTTTTTGTCTCGGACAACTTATAAATCCATCGAATGTCGATGTCTTCTGTGTTCGCGACGCAGCTGTAGCGTTAAGGATTCGATTTTGCGATCTATAAGAACTCTGATTTCTACTAAGAGCATCTACGAGCACTATACTCTTTCCGGACTGATGCTTACGTATTCAATTTCTTCGAGGGTCAATGTCCAACGCGCTACTCGCATGCATGTTTTTCTCTTTTATCGTGAGCGCAAACGTTCGGCAGTCAGTGTCAATTTTGAAAGGGATTCTTAACAAGTAAACCCTAAGTTTGCGCAACGCTTTTATTATTGCGAGTATCTCTAACTCATACGCAGTTCGCGTATTTACTTTCCTCAGGTTTCATCTGTCTGCTCGCGTAATATATCGGATGGATTTTATGCGTTCGTCTATCTTTCTGCATGAGTATCGCCTCGAATCCGTGTACATCGGTATGGAGTTCGACCTCCGCTCCAATTCGGTACAAACAGAAATAATCGCACAATTTAGTCTTTGAAGTATTAAACTCGTTTTTCTTTTTTTTTTCTGTAGAATTAAGCTCTGCATCTTTCTTGAATAGGCTGGTTAGTGGTCGAACGATTTCCGAATATTCCGGCATGAATTTACGGAAGTAAGAATTGTTACGTCAAACCACGCGTTAAAACGGAAAAGAACTTTAATAACGAAACAAGAACGATTTATATACAATTATCAGCTCTTTAAATTCTCTTAAGAAAATATACAGATAATTTTGAACGTTCGTGAAAGTTCCCTTTGATGTTAGATCAAGGAAACTCTGAGTCTGTCGAGCCGTAGACCGATCCGAAAACTCATGTATGATTTTGATTTTCCGTTTTGATGGAAAAACACGACCGTTTTCTATGATATGACCTAGAAATTTCTAGGACTACTTTCAAGGAACACACTTTTTCCAATTAATGGAGAGGCCGCTTCACTCGCAGTTTCTCAAACTATTTCTAACTTGTTTACTTCGTTCGAATCTTTCCATAACACGGTAAGGTCTATATAAGTTAGCATTATTTTATTATTTATAAGATCTTTAAAAGTTGCTGTAAAAGTTGATGTATCGCTGAAAATTCATAATGCCAATAATGGAGGATTATGAATTTTTTTAATTAAGATTATAGGACTCGCTTATTTTGAAAGAGATGATCTCACGATACCATCTTTAATCCATTTTGCAATTTGTTTGTTTGTCTTCGTCTGTCTCCGAGGGAACTTGTCGGCTGATCGATTTGTCATCTTTAAGCGCTATGGTCTTTATCTCTATCTCTCGACTCTTTTCCGATACGTATTTTTCTGTAGACCTCTGTACCCTTTCCCTTATGCCCGAATTGAAAATATTCGACAAACCTATTGTGTACGATTATATATCGAGTTTGAAGACTTCCGAGATTCATTTTTCCGCGGTTTTACATTTTCTTTCGGTTTAATATAAATGTTATCGTCTTTTATCTCGTACCACACGCGATGCAGAAAATTGGGGCCTAATCATACGCGGATACAACGTGAATAGTCATCGAAAAAGCCTTGGCTTCTCTATTTCCGCTGAGACGCAGAATTCTCTTAGCGTCGTATTCGTGCCTATATCGAATCCCTTGACTGTAATCTTTGTTTTTTCAAAGGTGGTGAACTCATCCTGCTATGCTGGTCATGTCTACTACGGCTAATGAGGGATGACATTCGATAGTGAGACATTTCCGTATCTTTGCCCCTTCCGTTGTTACCATTTTTGTTGCCACATGTCTACTCGTTGCCTCATTACGTGGTTTTCCTTCCTTTTTCTATTGGAACTCGCGATGTCCACATTCGTTGCAGCGATTCTTGTTCAACTGTCGATCGACTTATCTCTCATATACACGCGCACGAACACACACACACACACCACATCCCGAACACATAACTAACTAACGCAAGAACCTTCCATGCTACTCCGTTCTGCTTAGGATCATAATCGTAACTTTTCCGATTGTAAAGAGCATTTGTTATGATTGTAAGGAGTAGAAGCATAAAAGATTCCAATTATTTTCCATTTTCTGCGGATCAAATACTCGCTTTCACAAATAATATTCAACTTTCTACAAAGAATTTCTTAAGTTTTCTTAAAAAATTGTTTTCTTAAGCTTTTGTAACAAAAATGAAATTAAATGTAAATTTATTGTTAAGAAGTCCAACACTTTATTGCATATATATAATAGTTCTTTAGCTACATTCTGAATATGTGTTGCAATATTAATCACGGTTAAACAACAATTAAGTTGGCTTTCCATGCGTTGTAGTATTTGTGTTAGAAATAATTAATTATTATTATATTAATTAATAATTAATTATAATTAATTGTATACTCAGATACTTAATTGCAAACATTAGATCTTTCTCTCGTGCAGCGAACTAAAATCGAAGTAATTCTATCTTTTATTAAATGGATAATAGTCTCTAAATAGGTCTCAGGTATATCGACATTTATTTCGTTTCGAATTCTTACTTGAGATTCGAACGAAATATAAATTCATGCTGGATCGTTGATCTTCACTGGATCGTTGATTGTTATATGTTAAATTGCTAGTTCTGCGTAATTTTGATAAGTTGTAATTTGAAATTTTAGTTTTGAATGTATTTTAAAAACCAGTTTCCTTTACTTTTTATATTTCTTTACTTTCACAAATTGTGAGACAGTAATTCGGAGGAAAAAATTTGCAGAAAAGCTTAATTTGCAAAGGATTCAATTTTCTGATTTGCAAAAAGTTGAATTTTTGTGGAATGCAAAATTTGTAGAAATGTAACTTCCTTACATCAACTTTTCTAATATTTTAGAGAAGCCAATTTACTCTGGTTAAAATTTCAGTTATTTTATTTCACAAATATATCGAATTTTTTAAGGTAAACGAAGATGATAACTTTCCTTTTAATAATTTCGGATGTTTATTCTTGCATTCTCTTAATAGTATCTTAATAATATTCTTGTTCATGTGTAATTTTTGCATATCTTTTTTCTATACATGCAATCTGTTTGCAATGCATAACAACAAAGAGGTGATGAATATGTATTATCATTTTGTAAATATCAATTTCTTTCCAGTTGAAATTTGACACAAACAGTACGAGTTTCAAACGGCCAAATTTAGCATGTGGAAGAAACACTTTTTATACCATTTTAAACTCTCTCGCATACGTTCGATTGATTTTAATCGTTTGAGTTTATGATCGCGCTGTTTAGATTTTACGTTGAAAAATTCCAGTACGTTCAAACGCTATCGACAACTGACGGTATATTCAGAATCTGTCTGAAATAGCGTGCTCAACTTGACTGACGCATATACATACATCGCACCGTTGTTTTTTTTTTTTATGTAAATAATACAAGTAATACATTTTATATTTCGTTGTTACATTTTCAATCATTTTTACTGAATAAAAACTTGAGATATTTATAAACTAATAGTACGAATATATAGCAATCCACAGGTATTCCGTAAAATAACAAATAAATTAAAAATATTTTTAATTTTAAAAACAAACAATATTTAAATGAAAGTAACAGTTAAAATTTATAAGATTGTTTATTAAAACATATTAAATGAATACTTTTTCACATTGTAGACAAATCAGATGAGATTTTTTTGCTAATCTGCTGTCTTTTGTGTTACAGATATTTGTATTAAGAATTTTCACAAGTATAATAACAGACATTGTATTAAGTATTGACGCAAGTTACATGGCAACTTTACTAAACTAAATGTTTTTCCTTTACGTCAACACTTGTTGAAAATGCTTTCTTTCCTTCATTTACTCATATTCAATTTCAAAAATAATTTTCGAAATGAAATCTAACCGAGGCATGATTTTTCACCAACTTGTAATTATATATGCATTTAAAACCATGTAATTGATTATGTTAAAGGCCATCTTTTTCCAATATTTAACTGTTCTTCGTTCATCGAGATAAGTATACAGCATTTTATTTGATTCATCGATACCACTCATGAAGGTATTGTAAGAATGAACAATAGCTGTTTGGTTTTGTCGAATGCATTTTTCTACTGTGATCTTTTTTTGTTATTGTCACATTTTGATCTATTGCTTTCGTTGAAATTAGTAATATAGGATTTTTTAAACTCTTCTTTCCACGATGCGCACAGAAAAGCACATCATTGTTTCGAAAATACTTCATTTCATTTATATTAGCTGTTTTCAAGTGATCGGGGACACATTTTCTGTTTGTTCTAACAGTTACGGTTAAATAAGTATCTGTAGAATATAAATATATTATTAAGTAAACGCTACTAAAAAAGTTGTCGACAAAAATGCGATGTCCCTTATTCAAATAATTACTTTCTTTTAATAAATTTACCGCAACAGTATATCCGGCTCTAAACTTTTTTCCATCACTATCAGTTTTTACTTTCACACATTTGTAACAATAAAAGTTTAAACAATATTTTGAAATGACAAGAGGATGAATCCGTAACACAAGAATAGAGAACGATATTATCACAATGTCACAGTTGTGGAAAAATAGGTAATTTCAGGAATCAGTATCTGCAAATAAGAGAAATTGTCAGAGGCCCAACAAAAATAAGAACTAACGAAGGCGGGTAAGCAGAAAAATCAGAAAGGAGTAGAAAGGAGCGAAAAATGTGATCAGACAAAGATGCACGATTTTTCAGGAATGTTACTTTCTTTACGAGAATGATGTTTGAAAATAGGTCATTTATAAGAGGAATATTCATGCAAATAAAAGCTTGTTTTAAAAAACGAGCACCCTTATTTCATGTAAAAAAAATTTTTGTCTTTCCAATAAGCCCTTAATGACCAAAACATGATAAAAATGAAAACCATAAGAATTCAAGATGATATACGAATCATGAAGAAATACAAGCCGATGTGTCGAGTTGCAGACAACGCCTCTAGTTTAATATGGTATGTAAATAATAATATTGTTGATATGTAATAATAAAATAACTTACGAACTATAATTCGTAAGTTGCAAAATTTATTGGAGGGAAACGAAAAAATTTTGTGCTACGTGGCTGATGTTATTCGATGCTTAGTTGCCATTAATAATATGAATTCAAATGGACACAGGAATCACAAAGATTACAAAAACGAAAACATTAACAGTACATCGAAATAAAAACGATAAACAACGATGAAACCATTACTTTGCACCAGAAACCATTACCTTTGCAAATTCTATAGTTTTAGATATATATCTTTGTTTGGAAAGTTTTAACGCGGAATTAAATTATTAACTAACATTTAAAATCTGAATATTTTCAAATGCATTATATTTTAATGTTTCAACCTTTATATATTCTGCGATAAAATGTATGGTCGTCTTGTAACTAGCCCGTGTAGCATCTTACTCATGACTCGAGTATTCGTTCCATTCGTATTCGAATATTCGAACTAACACTGAAACTTAATTCTGAAGCATATAGCCATATCGAAAGGGTTCAAGTTATTTAAAGGTAGATTGTTCTTTAAGCAATTTATTCCTGTCAAACCAAATTGATTTTACATAAAGATCTTGTGCGCTATGCGATTGTCTGATTAGTCATATGAATTGAATTTTATCATACAAGCTGAAAAATCTACTGATTCTAATGAACATGATAATATATGAGAAAGTATCATTTTTACATCCTCAGAACTATATCTTGAAAAAGACCACACTCTCATTATCGATAATTTGTATATCGGCACCATTTTATTTATAACATGGCAGAAATAATAAAACAAATGCTTGTGGAACAATTAGGAAATACCATAAAAATATTATTTCTGATAAATAATAAAAAGACCAGATATCTTTTCGTTCTAGCAGTAGTTTATTAGCTTTATAATGACATGATAAGAGATATTTGGATGCTAACCATCTGTCATTTGGCAGATATTGTCGACAAAGACAAAACAAATCATTGCGCAAATAATTACATTAAAGTTATAAAACTGTTGTTCGTTATTGATTGTAATTCTGAAATGGCCATTAAGACTGACATGGATTTAACTGTTTGAATCCAAAGGGTAATTGAAAAAACTGTCGAAAAATGCCGAACAGGGCGTAACGTTTTTCTTAATTGGATACGAAGAAAGTCAAGCGGTGCGATAACGCTCGCCTTTTTTTATGTCGAAAAATGCCAATCAGCGCCATAGCGTTTGTATTAATTTATGTTTTTGGGAGACTAAGTAACTGGATCATGCTTCTTTTTACGTCGACAAATTTATTGCAGTTGGCAAAGTGATCGGACGTATCATTGCATCAGTTCTTACCATTGTTACTAACTATGTCTTACAAAATTAGACGAAACAATCAGAAAGTAAATGTAGTATTAGGTTTGTCAGGCGATAAACCTGTACTAACCAACTTCCCAAATTTCCAGAGTAGAGAAGATAATAAGTGATGGTAATTTAATTGAGGTATGAATAACTGATTAAATTATAATAAAGAATATTATTGGTGGATAGAGAATTGAAGTTAGATATGTTAAAATGATGTCTCATGGATGAAACCGCTATTTCTTTCTTTTACATTTCTTTCTGTAATTTATCTGACTTGTCTAAATTCTTATTAAAAATAAGATTTAAAAGAAAGAAACTCTCAAACCAATATTGTTGCTGATTAAAATAAACCAAATGAACATGATTTAAATACGCTTTCTTCTTTATCTGAGTCACCTTCGGGTCAACCCGAAGGCTAGGTTTATCGATTAAATTTTATAATTAATTTATTGTATCCCCAAAAGGTATAATGAATGTAGAAAGAAAAATTACAAGCATAATCAAAAATTCAAGTTATTTAAGTGACGAAGATGACGACGAGATCGTTCAAAAATTAGCAACAGGAACAGGCAACGTATTTTGCATAGAGTACTTCAGATAGTGACAATTATTTTTCGTAATGTCCAAGTACAATGAGCCCTTTAAGAATTACTCAAAAAATTTGTATTCAACGAACGATTCCCTCGAACCTATCGAAAAATCTGGACTGCAATGTAATCTCTCTAACGAGAGTAATACTTTGAACTATTTTTTAATTCGGTCACTAATTGTTAAAGAAACTGATAAGTACGCAGAATATTAGAGGTTTTTATTTAGAGCATTAGAATCATCGGAAACAGAGAATTGGACATAAATTACGATGTTAAAGATAAAGGCATTTACAACAATGTTACTAGAAAAGGGAATTACAAAAAAAAAAAAAAATCCAATATATGTTTGTATTGAGTCGAAAATTCAAGAAACACTCTGAATTCACTGAATTTTAAAATATTCTTACTTGATCGATAATTCTTTATGTTTTCTATTAAGTCAGGATAAATACGATACTTTTAATTTGAGTCAGTTTGAGCACTTGTCAGACATGTTAACAGAGACTTCAAATTATTTTATATACCACATAAAGAATTATCAATTGATGAATCGTTAGTTGGGACGCTGTGTCATTCTAGTATAATCCAATATTTGCCAGATAAAAAACATCATCGTTGGAACATAACATTTTAGATGCTGTGTGATGCAGTTTCAAAACATTTAAACTTTTACTGCTACAAAGGCGCGAGAATTACTGATACATATCTCTCTGAGAATTTCTCGAAAGTCATTTATTCTATGCTTCTTTTTCTTTTTGTTGTTAAAATTGGAATCATTGATCAATATGATTATCAGTAACTTATGTAATAATTAGTCTGAAATTCGGCACTCAGAGATGGTCAAAGCTACACTTTTTCCGAAATAAAGATCCCGAATGACTTCGACAAAGCATTGAGAAGTCTTCTCATTCGATCATAAATTTCTTCTGATTGATTGATTTTTTAGCGCATGTGGTTTCTCTTTTCTGTTTGTTAGTATTGTATCAGTGAAGTGACAATTTAATTAATGTACTTCATTAGTTGGAATATGGCTGGTCTAATAGCGGTCTGAAAACATGTGATGTGTTTCTGCGCACCAGAAATTTTATTCAATAATATTTTGTAGAAATATAATAGAATTCTGTTTGGTACCGGAAGATAAAGTCTTATTAGTTTCTGTGTTGTAAAAGTCCTCCGCAAATAAAATTCGTATTTGTATGTACTGATGTTTAAATTCTAAACTCCATTTGATCGGTTCTTTCTGGTTATACCTAATGAAGGAAACTCGACTTTTGCATCTTACAACAGATTCGTCTACAGAAATTTGCTCACCTGATATAATATAATCAAAAAATCTTAAGTTTATTTAGTCAAGATAGCCACTTATAAGCTGCAATCGTGTTATTAGATTGGTATCTTCTGTCGAAAATATTTTTACGTGCAACATCCAAAAAATTGGGTAAATTTATCCCTCGTAAATATGTTTAAATAAAATGGAAAACGACTCGTTTTATTTGTTGACCAATACTTTTGTATATTGGATACGGTGGACACCATAAATTTTTCCTTGGTCACATTATGCCATGCTCTCCAAATTGAATTTGATAATAGTTTCCTTCCTTCTCACTTTTTGCTTTGTTTCAATTATTATTTCGTTGATTAAATTGTTGATAAAATATATCTGAAAAAATTCAATGGTTCTTCAACATTTAAAGGTACCTAGCTATGTCCCTATAGGTTTTTTACCGAGTATCTATTTTATTCTTATATTTTTAATTATCAGAGTTTTGTGCGAATCTTATTACTGTTATCTTTAGATTTATTCTAATTTTCTATTACTCTAATTTACTCTTTTTCTATCACTCTAATTTTTCGTTTTCTCACTTCTGATAGTATGTCACTATTTCCATGACTGATTTCATTTTCTCTATCACTAAGTTCTTTATGAATATAATCGAATTCGTCTTGAAACAGTGCTTGAACTTTTTCACTTCTAAAATCCATTGTCGTAAGATTTTAAGACTTTCGAAACAATAATATTTAGGTCATGATTGTGACAAAAGTTTGAATCTGAATGAATATCGGAGATGTCAGAACAATAGTCGCGGAAGAATTTGAGAAAAACACCTTATTTTCATTTAAAAATGTACCATTTTACTTCTTAAAAAGGAACACAAAGAGCTAATCGATATTGCTCTTAACTTTTAGAAGTTTTATGAAATCTAAAACGAACGAAAATCATCGTTTCTCACTCGCCACTTGATTCGCTGCATAAAACGTAGTGGCAACTGAGAATCATTCTAAAAGTGCAAAGGGCTAGAACGTTAGTAAATACATATTATATTATAAAGTAAATTAGTAAATAAATGTAATAATATTCAATTCTGAAATACAAAATAATTAATTATAAATAAAAATTATATTAAGAATTATATTAAGAATCTTATATTACGAGAAATAATAAGTGAAAAAAATTAATAATACTTTAAAAATAATTGATTTTCAGTTAGAATTAATGATTAATTTTTATTTAGGTGATAAACTAATTAAAAGTTTTCTTTCAATATGTGCGTAAAAATCTTGTATTGTTATACATGTACTTTTAAATATATGGAAATATAGTATGAAGTTTCCTGGCAAAATTCTACATTATCTTGTGTTTATCGATTTTCATTTAAGTTGTTTTTTTTTTTATTTATTACATTATATTTATCGATACTCTAAAATTATGTTTCCAATTATACGAATAAAATATCTCTCGAAAGAAATAATATTTTGAACGATTTTATATGTGAGAATGTTAAAACACGTTTTAATATTTTCACTCTGAAGTTATTTTTAGGTATTACATTATGTTTATCAATTATGGAAAATTATTTTCGACAAGTATAAGACAAAGTAGGTTTGACAGAACGTCATTTTAAGTGGTTTTTAAAGGGATGACAAAATAATTCTTTATTTCTTTTTAAACAATTTTTTACAATGTGAGTTTTTTTATATGTTTTATTTATTTCCATTCTCAATCCTATGCGTTCGAAGCAACAGATCGAACTTCATAATTACGTTCACAGAAATATGAGAATTATAAGATCAAATCATTTCGATGGTAAGAAAAGAAAACGTAAGAAGAATTGAATGCTTTCGGTAAAATAACCAAAAAAGCATTTCTCTTTTTTTACTTCTTTCTCTTTCTTTCTTTCTTTCTTTCTTTCTTTCTTTCTTTATTTTCTTCTCTCTTTTTCTTGCGTTAATCAACAATGCCGGAATATTTATAATGCATCTTGTATTTTTTACATACTGATGTTGAAGATTCTTTACTAGTGCAACATATGTATGATTTCTTATTTTATAATTCTTATTCTTATTTTATATCCGCACAAGACATACAAGCAAACTTCATACGCTTGAATGACTATTTGATAATTCTAATCAACGGATCAAAATGATTTAATACATAAGGTCAAATGTATGAGACGAGTAAGGAGAGAGCATGTACGCTATTAGAAGTCATGCTTCTCGCGATATGTACGTATATATTTGTATGAATATCTACATATTTACAGATCTTGAAAACAACGATTAAAGAAGTTTAGTTAGTTATATTATTACATAAAGAAAAGTTCACTTTCGAAGTACTGCTAATATATTCGTAAACTTGTAAGTAATTACATTATTTCATGAAAAAAATCATCCTTATGTTTATATTTCTTGGAATTAATAGAAGCAGTTTACTCACTATCCATTATGAGAAAATTGTTTTACATTTATAGTATTGATAAATATTTAAAGTGAATATCATTGGTTATATATGTGAACTATATACACGTATGCGTATATAGACTTTTTTGCATCCAAATTTATATCGATGATAAAGCAGAAAATATTTTCAATATATTTATCAATTCAATATTGTTATACTTTTTTTCATATACGCGTGAGCATTTAAAACGAATATTATTACATATTTAATACGCATGCAATTTGCCTGAATATGTTTCTGCCTAATGACTGTATGTTTATCCATAATTATAAATAAAAAAGATTTGTCCATAATTATAAATAAAAAAAGAGAAAAGAATTGACATTATTCATCTTATTATTTGAAAAATTGTTTTACGTTTTAAAAGTTATTTTATTATTAACTGAATAAACACATTTGCATGTCACTCTTTTTTTAGCTACTAGCGTTTTATTCTAGTGTAGGATGTATAGAAGAAAACGATGAAAAATCCGATCCTTTATCGTATGGTTAATAAGTTATGGCGCCGTTCGATCGTGGTAATGGCGTAAGTGTATCATGACCGTGCATTGGATGGCAGTTAGATGTGCATACATGTACTAGTCCAGGAGGGTCTTCCTAAAAAGGCTTACCATCGGTGTGACATAGAGTGAATGGACCTTTCTTTATTCCGACGAATTGGTTGCTAGCTATAGTGACTCTTTCTATGCAGCAGAAAAGGGCAGTGTGCATGTGACTTGGAGATCCGGATGAATTCCATCAGGAAGTACTTCTTGTGTAATAATGCAAAGCTTCAGAGAGGACTTTGCTAGAATGACTGTAAAGAGTTTTAATGATTAAGAATCCTACATTACCCTAGTCCTTTCTCATCGAGTCAGGCTATTTTTATACAAATTTGCCTCGCATAAGAAACTATATATAATATATGCATATATGTACGTTTATAATAAGGTGCAAAAAAGAAAAGACAATATTTCCCATGAAACTGTTCTCATTTCGAAATTTGTTGAAATTTTCTTTATCAACTAGTACTTCATTTAAACTAATAATAATATTAATTTTAACACACATGTTTCTTTCTAATAAGTATATTTGTGCTAATATTTATGTTAACAAAAAATAGAGAAAAAATATTTTAAATAAAATTTTTATAGCATTATTTCGAAAATTATTAAAACTTTTTTTATTAATTATTTATTGTTAATTCGTATTTTAACAGTTAATGTACATGCTTATGTACATTTCTCTCTTTCACACACACACACACACACACTTTTTCTTTGTCAGCATATGTTTTTTCTAGTAAGTATATTTTCAAAAAGATTAAAGAAAATATTTAAAATTAAACAATTTAGTGTTTTTTTTTATAAATCTATTTCTCTGTGAAAGTATTTCATTAGTATTTCAGATAGTCTCATTAATTAAAAAATTAATGTTGCGATTCTGGACTACTTTTTTACTTAATGTGAATTAACAAAATAAAAATGACAGATACAATGAATAATAAACAAGTGTTTAGAGATGTACATTTATGAAATAATAAAGATCGTAAAAACATGACTTGAGAAAGAAGTCGACGCGGTGAAGGTACGACTTATTATGCAAAGTTACATTGTGTTGCTCTTTCACATAAGAACGTGAGACTATTATAACTCTATTTATAGCCATGTAAAAAGCTGGTTTCTCGATAATCTATACAGCAGACTATACCGTTCACGTGACACGTTTTTCCTAAGCGAGTTCCCGTTAGATAACCGCTTGTCTTGATTTGTAAATAAATCTTAACCTATGGAAATAGTCTACATTCCTTGAGTACATTTAGAACTTATTACTAGATTCGCATGCACTACCCTTTCTTTCCGAAGTTACAAATACAATTTTCGCCAACCAAAAATAGGATTTTTTCAATTTTTTTTCGTTCTGAGCTTTTAGAAAATACAAAAAAGTGTTTGATATAAGTGTTGTATAGTTTTAGTGGAATTAATTATTATATAGTCGAATGAATTTTTTTTTTTAAACAGATGCGTTAAACAAAACTAGAAACCTTCGGGGTTTTTCGAAGAATTCAATGGGAAATGTGTTAAGCGGAAACATAATTATAATTATGTCTTTGTCATACGTCAGGGTATAGCTTTTTTTAAAAACATTATTTTGTGGATTCGATCGGAATAATAATAACCTAATGTAAAATCTATGTACATATCAATGATCAAATAGCATATTTTGGAACAACAATGGAATACGTATGAATTTCAAAGTCAAGAAGATAGATGTGTGATAATAAACGAATTACATTATTCTGGATGATAATAATCATTGATGGATTATAAGCGATGATATATGTCTAACTAAATTTATTTATCATAAGAATAATTATCTTTTGTTAACAAATCTATAGGTTATATGTTTCTTCAAAGTATCGTAAATAAATTAAAATTAGACACAATTGTCATTCCTCATTTTCTCGATATAGGATAATTTTCGATAGAGCATAATGGTACGATATCTATTTGAAATCATTGCAATATGTTGTAAGGTTTTATGACATAAGTTCTGATCGCAATTTTTGTCCAATTTTGTTGATCGGGTACTCATTCAGAAGAGAAAGGTTTTTTTACATGAGATTATCGTTTCCGATTTTCAAAACAGACTGTGAAAATTACTTATGTTTTAAACATGATTTTTGCAAAGAAAAGAAAATTTTTAAAAAATTCGATAAGATAGTCTGGTGTAGAAAATCTTTATCTTTAGAATAAGTCTTTGATTAACAAATCGAACGAGAACTGTGTATATATATATATATATATATATATATATATATATATATATATATATAATGTATACCTTTAAGACGGGCGTACACGTATCCAAAAAATCTATGTCGGTATCGGTAACGATGTCAGAGGAGTACTGTACACATACCATACGATATGTACGACAAGATCGTTATCGGTGTTTGACTTTCTATACAATTGTAAAAATTTTGGCTCCACGAAGAATACATTTCAAATTCAAGTTTTTCATGTCACATTTTCAATGTCATTCTGTTTTTCATCTCCCGATTCCTAAATTACCTTACTCGTTTTGTCTTACAAACACTCTTCGGTTTTCATTAATTCTATCAACTTATCTTATTTGATATTGGTTGACATCTTATACTTAGATTTTATATAATAAACTACTTACATCAAGTTCATTATAAAGAAGAATGAAAGAGTATTCTTTCGATAGATGAGGTAGAAAATGAATATGTACCTATGCTCACCGATGTCGATATATTTATCAAGAATAGGCTACTATCACGCCGACATATCACTGGTTGTTCCGATAATATTGTCATGCCGGGCTTGTGCGTAACCTGGCCTAATTGTATATTACATATATAACTAGTTTGACTTTCCGATAATACTCGTACAAGTATTATAATATTTAATGACCTTTTGTGGATTGTACGTTTTAAATTTTAATTTTTCACGCCAAAAAATCTCTAGATATTTCATCTAGAGATAAGTTTTGACGAGGAGAAACAAATTTTTCTATTAGATTATTTCCACGAACAGATTCTACTTTGTAGAATCTATCGCTATTTTCATTTATTTTCATGTTACCATTAAAATGTAAATTTTCGTAATTTGTTCAAACCTTTTTGAAAAGATAGGTTGCCAAATGTGGATCCACGAACCTGTATTCTTTTATTTTTTCTTTTCGTATTTGTCCTATTAAAGTAAATATTTCAAACAATTTCTTTATTTCGGAACATGAGATATTCCTTCGTTTTCCTCGTTTCGAATTAAACTTATATTTATGTAAATTTTGTAAATCATAACGATTTGTTTCCTCACTAATAATTTTCAAAAAATTCATTGTCAAATATATATTCGATTGTTTCTTTCACATTGTAGTTTTCTTTGTAATGATGTAGACATGCCAGAAATTTTTTCAAAAAGTTCCAAATTGAGAAAAGTATCTTTTTCTGTTCATTCTTTAATTATAGGCTCATCGTCTTCGTTTTCGAATCTTCTTATAATATTTCGCTTGAAATATTATATTTTATATTCATTCTTTTTCTTTGTTTAATAACATCTCTTAATTCAAGAATGTTCCTATTGTTACTAAATTCTTTTTCATCTGAAGTGTTATTTGGTTTATCCGATAAATCATCAACCAATAATTCATCTCGACTTTCATTTTTTTTTGTTTCTATGAGACATTTTGCTACTTTTTTAGAGTTAAAATCTATCTTGTAAAAAAATTTAAAAACTGTTTCCTCACAAATTAAAATACGGATTTTCAAATAACAAAATGTTGTACAACAATGGAACACTTTATAAAGTACGATGCACGATCGACATAGATCTAATGATAATACTGATTCTGTCTGAATTCTCTTTCTGAATTTCGACATACATTTATTTCGCTAATCATTTGTCATAAGAATATACAAAGCTTTGTTGTTTTGTTAATGTAACAAAAAATTAATTTATTTTTAATTTCTTCAGTCGTTATACGCGCATATGAAAACATATTAAAACGAAATATTTCGTAACGTAGCTACTAAGTTCCGTTTATTATATGTGAGATATTTCGTGTCCCATATCCAACGTGTTAAGATTGATCGATGCATTGTTTTAAGAGAGCTTTGATTGCCGATTGTTTGCTTGTTGTTTATCAATTGTTTTCAAATATACAATGCTGAAGGTTGCTTAATACGTTGAATAGTATGGGGATCACCGGTGATTGGCATCTAATTTGTTTGTTGTGCCGTGGAGGCTACCGATGACTAGCGACGCTAAAATCAATAGAAACACATTTAGAGTAATTACTTATTTTTCTTATTATTTATGTAATTATCGGTTTGGCCAATAAGCAACGTCGTAATTTTCAGTAAGAAGCTTTCTTTTTAATACAGAAAATTTATTTAAATTATATATCGGCCATTTCGTTATATAACTTTTTTCCATTTTATAAGTTAGCTCATAATATCATCCATCAAAAGTTTGTTATCTTTTTCTCAAAAAATTCAGAAATATGCATTTCCCAGACCTGTAAACAAGTAAAATTTTGTCATTTAAATAAATTTTTTAACGAACGAAATAAACGAAAATCTAATAGTACTAAATCAGGTGAATTTGATAGATGAATAAGAATATCCCAATTTAGCTGTCTCAATTTTTGCCGAATCTGTTATGATACGTGCGGTTTTGCGTTATCTTGGTGACAAATGACTTTTTTCCTACGTTTTGGTCGTTTTTCGGTTATGTTTTTCTTTAGTTTATTAAATTGTATATAAAACTTATTAGAATTAATTAGGTGGCAGGAGCGCATAAAACAATATTTTTTTCCAATCTCACCATACGAACAACCTTACCTTCTCGGGGTGGAAATCCGCTTTGGGAGTTGTTAAGAAGATTGATTCTGGTTTACTTCAATGTCTTTCTTTTGTTACGTTATTATAAACAATCCATTTTTCCTCTCCAGTAATCATTCAAAAATGATTTGTTCTCATTGTGTTTTAGCTATGAATCATAAGCGAAAATTCGATTAATTAATTTTTTTTTGCTTAGATTGTAAGGAACCCAAACATAATATTTGGAAATCATACAAGAATTATTTTTAATTAATGTAGAGATTTGATCATTATTAATCTCGATAGGCCTGAAAATGTTTATCATCAGTAAGACTAAAATCTTAGATTACAATTTGTTTTGTAACATATTTTACAAAATCATTGCATAATTCTAACTTTTCTCGATACTTTTTTTTTATTTGATAATGTGTTTTTCTCAATAAGCTTTCATATGAAGAAATGTCTTTTTTCATTATTTCGTTATGTACGTAGTTACTTTTTTTTTCTCAAATCAGAAGTTTCAATGTTTTTGTGCATTACTCGTTGGGACAATATCATCGTATTTACAATGCATGTATTGAATAACAAAAGTTCTATTACTAATTTTCTCTATCACTTTGCAGTTATACGCAGTATGAACTATATATTTGATCAGATAAATCAACTGAAGATTTCTCGAAATTGTATTCCACAATTATTTTTGAGTTTTTATACCAACGAGATTGTTTATGTACAAGGAGTCATTTCTGTCGAATGTTTTGTAGAGAGCATTAATATATTTCTCTTGTTCTTCCATTTCAGGATTACATTTTTTCTATTTTTTCCAAGTATAATATTCTCCACGTTTTATTCTTCACGAATTAGTTGAAAAAGGTTGATACCTATAATCAGCGTTACAACTGCTTTCTATATCAAGATTATATTACAAGCGCGAACAAGTTGTACTTTCCCTACATAATATTTGCATTTTCATTATAAATCCGAATAACATTATACACTAACAAATTATGCTTATTTAATGCATATTTAAAACATTTGTATAAATGTTCGGATGTGCCATTTTTGACCCGAAAATAATCTAAGAAATAAGCTTGTCTAAGTTTTGCCTTCATCTACATACTGTGCTAAAGTATATCGATTATTTGACTGTAGATATATCCGTATTTTCATTGATTAGGAAATATTTTATTCTGTAATAAGTATAAAGTTGTTGTATAAATCGTGTAATAACATTTGTTATTAATGATTATGAATTATGATAATGATTATGAAATTAATGAAGTTTTTCTTCTTTAAGGAGATTCATTTTCATTTTTTGGGTATCTTACTGTTTAAGAATCTACGATTGGCAGTCAAAAGCACGTCGTGCTTTTAAAATACACGCCGATTCCCGAATCGGGCAGAAGGCACTCGGGATAAAAAGCCATAAACTTCTGTTCCATTTTTTCTGACCAAAAGCGATCATTTCTTCCGATCTTATCGACAACCATTTCTTATGGTATTTAAATAATAAAATAATGTTAATGTCTTTAAGTGACTTATAAGACCGCACTTGGTATATATACTTATTAATATTCGACATTTGATGGTGCATGAACGTAATCTTTTACAATTCCTTTCATTGATGTCAAACCTTTTATCGAAGTTGGGCATTTGATTTCAATGAGAGTATCGGCACCAATTAACTCGCTTGGAGAAATCAGCAAGAATATTTTATTTTTTTCAATTTACCTTCAATATCGAGGCTGTATTCAAAGAATTGTCTAATTGATAATGGCTCTCTTTCGATTCCAATTCCCTGATATTATTATTTTTTTTGAAGCAGGGTACCGAATTGATTCTACTAATTTTGAACAGGAAATACGCGCGTTCTTCAACATTTTTCCGAATATTGAAATAGTTAGTTGCTTTTGACGCTGATCACTTCATTCAAAGGAAATAATTTTCTACATGTTTTGCATTCGATTTTAAAGGGATATTCTTTTTTAATTTATTTTTTAACTATTTTTTTTAACAAATTGATTTTTGATATACATTAAGTTCTTATCACATAAAACGGATGTATGAAGATAAGTCGCTGAGGGTTTCTTCCTTTTAGCGAATCACGGATTTAACGTTTTTTATTCACCTGTTGTAAAATAAAATTGCGAGTACCTTTACTTAATAATTTATTATTTATCTCACGATGTAGCGCATCATGGGAATTCATACTAATGATAGCAACTTTGCATTGATTTTGATACGAAACGCAAATATAGGGCAAAGTTGACTCTTTTGCCACCTATAAATTTCGAAAAATAGGAATTACATAATTTTGCTACATTATTATCGACGTTCCATATCAAAGTGAACGTGTTAGCTGTCAATACGATGTATTGTCAATAATATTTCGTAAAAAATATCAATGTTTTGCATTCTCTGTATGTGATCAGTTTCACCAGGTTTTGCTTCACTATTGAAGTAATATTCGTAATTTCTATACTTTTCGCAACGGCCGAAAACATGGTATAGCCCATTGTGAATATCCTTTTGGAATTTTTCCACGTTACTATATAGAACAATACATGATTATGACATTATTCAATTTTTTTTTATTAATAATTTTGGACCGTGTGGCAATGCATTTATGAGTTTTCGGTATATGCTGCTGTCTCTATCCCCGATCAATTTTATATATTTCAAATCGTGTATTTTGACGCTACAAATAACCAACGAATATAAACGAATAAACCAACGAATACAAAAAACGCAACGAAAACCCTCTACTATTGCGTTTGATTTCATTTGAGTTGTTGGATTATAAACATTTTTCAAGCATTGGCAATTGCGAGAAACTACTTTTGGCACGATTTACTCGATTATAGGAAAAAGAATATTTATTGCGGATACCAATATATAATATCTTTTTTGTTATAAAACCGACGATTGCGATTACGCCTGATAATGAATTATACCGATTTTTATACGACCTTTTGGTCCATGATTCATTTGCAACAACGGTAATGGAATGAATACTGTCAAGCTCGATTTCTCCTTTTAGATAAATAATTCTTGCCTCCTCTTCTGCAAGTTCTGACTTTAGTTTGTATGCAACGGAAAACTTCAGATACGATGGCATGGTATTTTACCCATGTATTATTTCAGAAGCATGGTATATTTATCGAGGCATAAAGTTTTTCTAATTGAGAATATTCGTCACCTATAGATATTATTCTGGATATTATACAGACGTTGACATTTGAATTTTTTTTAATCTCAATTTTACTAATCAAACAGCATATATTACATTTTAATTTTATGATGTGACTTTCTGAAACTAGCTATTACAATTGTAGAAGAAAAATGAATATGCTCTTCTATTGAAAGAATGCTGTTTATAAAATATGAAATATTTACTACTCGACGTTCTGACGATTGAAACGAATTTTTACCAATATTTAATACTTTTATCATTATTTGTATTTGATAGGTGTTCTATTTATTGTGAAGAAATACTTTTTTCATTCTCCTTAGTCTTACTTTGCCGGAGATGCTAATTGTTTCTCTTTTGCGAATTCGACATCTATCTTTTGAGTCCTACTAATTGATTTAGTAAATAAATCAGTGTAGTCAGCTGCTTGTTGAATGCTATAAAAAGGTTCATTTATTTTTGCTTCTTTATTGCATTTTTTTCATGATATAGCACAATATTTTGGATCTCATTACGGATCATCTACTCTTTTTTGCGGGACTCCATGGCATTTTTATCTTCTTAGTATTTTCATTTTACTTAACTCTTTGACTACGAAAGACATATATATATATATATATATATATATATATATATATATATATTGTTGTCTTTTTATCAAAACGCAAATAATTACTCAATAATAAAAATCGATACAATGACATCAAACATCTATAAAATCAAAGACCATGTATTTTGTTCCATAACTGGTGATTATTGTGACATGTGATGCTTTTCATAATCCAGAATAATGCAGAAGTTTCGTAAGAGCCTTTATCAGATATCTTCGATTCTATCCTTAGTTCATTAGATTCTATCAAAGATTGGTTTTCATTTAAACAATTTATTCCGTCGAAACACAATCGAGTTAACACGAAGTCCTTCGTTAGATGTAATTGTAAAATTGGGTATATTTTTGACATGTTTGTATATTCAGGTTCTGAGACAAAAATGTCTGTAAAAAGTCAAGAAAATTTGTGTAAATTCGGTAGTGTTATACTGATGACTATAATGAAAGATTATCTCGGGAAAGGTTACATTGTTTCATAATAATATATTGTCCTCTTTCGAATAAATAACTTGGTTGTACGAACGTATCGAAGAGTTTGTCTTAGATTTTTTTTTTACACTAATATGGCTATTACTCTCACTAAGATCGTTATCGGCAATATCAACGTCGTAAAACCGTTTTTCATCTTTTTTAATTTTTTTCATAGTTTGCATTTTGTCATCGTAATCTTTTGCTATTTTTTTATATTTCATATCGTCATTTATTATATTTTTATTAGTAAGTAATTGTTGCAAGAGTTTAATAATCAATTTATAAGATCTTTGTAAAATCTCATCGGACTTTAATTTTGGTCGTTTAAGTTCTTTATATGCTTCTCGTATGACGTTACTTGATTTCCATATTGTACTTAAAATCCAATTCTATTTACTGTTTTCGCCCTTGTTCTTTCTTCCCACTATTTTTTTTTATTACGTTTAATAAAAAATGTAGTACTTATTTTCGTACTAATAAAAATCAAGTAATCGGCTCGACGAACATTGTCGACAGTAATTTTGATAAAAAGTGTTACGAAATGAACGAAACTGAATCGTTATTAAGATTAACACGAACAACTTATTACAATAATCAACAGCTTTATAAATTCTCTTAAGAAAATATACAGATATATCAGAACATTCGCGAGTCATATCCTCTCAGGCCGAGTTCCCTTTCAAGACAGATGATAACTCGTTGTTATATGTCAAATTCTCTGAATGCCTATAAACGAGTTCTATTTTCGAGTTCGTTCCCAACTCCACCACTGCTTTCTTACTTCGTAGTTGTTGTCCAAACAACTGAGGTTTTCATCAAGTGAGCTTCTCCCGACTTTTTCGTGTTCAAAATTTCCGATTCCTATTAACAGCATTTTTGCTTTACCGTAGGATCTCTCGTGCTCCGAAGTTCTTGGTCCCAACTTCGAGATCTTCTGAGAATGAGATCTTTAATGACTAAAGCGGATGAACTAAAGCGGGACCAGTCTCTTGACTTTCCCTAGAGAGGAAGTTCTCTTCTAGATGCTTTCTCGTTGTAGTAATACCATAGGCATGAGAAGGCGACAGATTATCAGAGGCCTATCCCATTCGATGATCGATCTGGTATTTACCCTTGGAACAAACTTACTCTGCTCGGAGAAAAGACCATGGATTTCCCCCGGGAAATCAGCAGTACTCAATGTAGCACTCTCTTCTCTTTTTTCTTCTTTCATCTGAACTGCCCGTGGATCATATTTTTTCTTTCTTCATATATTCTCCCTATTCTGCCCAGAGTTCGCATCTTCTCCGAAACATCTATTAAAATGAAAATTTTATTTGGCAGAATTTTCTAGGAATATGCTTATCACAAGAAATTTTCTTTCTCTTATTGAACATTAAAATGAAATATTCACCTTATGACTCTCAGCCGAATGTCTGCATCCTCGGAATGTCCTATTTCGCTCATCTACGAGATAGTTTCCTAACAGATATTAGCTCAGCCACGTAGCCTATCTGGATTCGGTTTCCCCGTGACGTTGCAAACGTTACCTGCCCTGGAAGTTTCAAGGGCAGACTCCGACCCGACATGTAATTCTTTTATCTTACAGACTTGCAATTCTGAGACAAGTGCTCTCGCCAAATACGCAAAACCCATTTAGATCTATCTTTTTGTTGCGCCTCTTGGTACGGAGCCTAATTACTCATGCCGGAGAACAAAAGTGGCAGGCCACACTCACACATCCTGCTTTTACGCTATATTTAAATCATTTATTTAAAAATGTTAATCATACACTCATTTTTACTGAATTTTCCTATTGCCAATTAAGCTTTTTTATCAAATCCTTGCTATCGAACTTGTTTTCCCCAAAATCTTTTAAAACTACTTGTCTAATCTCGTCTTGGATAAAAATCACGTCCTAATATACAATCATATATAACATCCGCAGGAAATGCTTTAATTCTACTAAAGATTTCACTTTATCTTTAATCAACAAAACTTTTTTAGTTGGATAACGTAACCTTTTTCTTCTTCTTTTTAACGAGTCCTTTTTTAATGTACGATCGACGAATCTGACTTACTAAGGAAATGTCTGAACCTGTATCTAAGAAGTATGTGCACACTTTACTATTTACCCTTCTATGAAAACTCATGGAATGGTTTTTTCCTTGTAGACATCCTACTCTAATTTCTTGACAATGAAGTTGGAATCTCTTATTCTCAATCGAACTCGACTTCCCCAGTTCGACCATTCCTAGTTTCCTTTCCGTAATATTTCTTCCTACGTTCAACGTTTCTTAACGTTTGTAAGTTGCATCCTCCTATCATTTACGTTTTGATCCAGATGATTTCTGGAAAAGTTTGTTTCGATATTCCGCAATGCAAATCTCCCATCTTAAAAAACTATCCTATCAGTCCATTCCTGCTAGACATGATTTGGTTTTGCAAAAAATACGAAGCGTTGTTTTTCTGAATATTCTTCATTTTTGTTACTTTCGTCATAACCTTCCTTAGGACACACAAATCACGGTAATCTGTTTAAATCTTCGGCCAAAGCTGCCAAATCCTTCCGGCTCTCTGCTTTCGATTGCTAAACTCCGTATGGTTTCTTTGTACGTTAAAATTTTTTTCAAATTGCATCTCTAGTTGCGCCTTTAATTCGAAAAATGTCAAGTGAAAAATGTCGTTTGGGGACAGTGAGAGTTCTCTTCGGACAGATCCAGAAGAGAACTCTCACTGTCCGCAAAACAGATCGCATCCTTCCACGTTAGTACGACGCGGGAACCATCGTCCCTGCTGGTTCATTTCAACAATTTGCTTTCGTGACAAACTTAAAATGCGCTAAAAACTGTAAGTGGTTTCTTCCCATCATAATTATCCAGTTTTATTGGATAATTTAATCTAATTATTGATCCCATAGAATTTATCGCATCCTCATTTCAACCCGAATTTATCCTTGCACCTGACGCACGATTTAATTTTACTGAAAGATTTTTGAAATTTCCTATATTCCTCTGCACTAGATTCATTTCTTTTGCTTCAATTTAAAAATTCCTTCTATTACTAATACTTATTCGATACGGTTCCTCCTTTGAAATACCGGAGCGAAGATCAGCTCGTATAAGTTTGTCATTTCGCTTCCTCTCCATTTCGAATTCCTATCGTTGTTCGAGTTTTTTCAGAGTTCTTCGCGTCGTGTTTACGGGGAAAGGCATGATCAGTTTTGGAGATAGTTAGAGATTTGACTGAATTCTATCATTTTTAAAATTAAAGGCACAATTAGAAATGCGTTTCGGAGAAAATCTTAGCGTACCAGGGAAATTATATGGAATTTATTCTGTCGGAGACAAAAGGTAGGAGAGAATTTAGTTGTTTTGGCCGGAGACCTGTTTAGACCCTTCCGCAGTTTGCGTATCCAGAGTGTACAGCAGACGTACAGGATTAGATTGCCTGCACTTAGTTTATTAATGCAGTAAGAAATTCTTTCTTGCAAAACTTTACAATTGGAGGAAGTGCAATTTAGAGCACGATTTCTTATCACAGACGGAATGGATAAGCAATTTTGAAAAGTTATCCTGGAGAATTCAGAGTCGATAGCGAAGATTTCAAAAGGGTTACCAAGTAAATTAAATATTATTTTTCAGAAAAATATTGAAAACCTCTCAACGGAACAGAAGACGGATTTTTTTTGACTCCTTTAAGAAATTTTCGGGGAGTTTGCATTGAGATGAAATTGTTACGGAAAATTGTGGAATTGTAAAGCATATCATTGAGCTGATTGATTCCCACTCAATAAAATTGATTCCTCGAAGGATACCACTTCATTTACATGGAAAAATGGGCCAAATTGTAAAAGATATGAGGAAACAAGGAGTGATCCTCTAGTCCTTGGACTTCTTTGGCGGTACTTGTAAAGGAAAAAGGATGGTTCCTGGAGGTTTTGTGTGAATTATAGAATGTTGAATGCGGTGACGAAGAAGGATTCCTATTCGTTGCCGCAAATAGATGATTCGCTCGAATGTTTGGTTCACGATTTTAGATCTTAAAAGTGGATATTGGCAGGTGAAAATTCTCCAGGAAGATGGAGAAGATGGCCTTTTCGGTTAGGAAAGGATTATGGTAATTTCGGGTAATGCCCTTTGGGTTATGTAATGCTCCAGTTACATTTGAGTCACTGATGAAACGTGTCTTAGAAAGACTAAAAAATTGGATCTGATCACTATATCTCGATGATATAATTATCTACCATCGCAGATTCTTTGAAGAAATGTTCGAAAATTTACAGGAAGTCTTCTCAAAGCCACATACGGCAGGTTAATCACAAGAAATGCAAATTTTTTGAGAAGGAAATGAGATATTTGGGATATATCATTTCGGAAAAAGGATTGTCAACCGATCCGAGAAAAACTAATACTATGATGAATTAATCAAGGCATAAGAAACAAATCAGGAGTTTTCTAGGATTCTGTTTTTATTACCGACGATTCGTGAAGGGCCTCCCGGTGATTGCAAAACCATCGTCTTATGGAAAATACGACCGTGTTCAAGTGTAATGCCAAGAATCCTTTGAGAAATTGAAGCAATCTCTTACATCATCGAATTTTTGTCTTTCCGGCAGAAGGAAGACAGTTTATTTTGGATATTGATGCGTTCGATCATGGGATAGGAGGAGTATTGTCCCAGATACAAAACGGTAAAGAATTGGTCATAGCTTATTTCAGCAAGGTTCTGAATAAGGCAAAGAAAAATTATCGCATAACTGGGCGAGAGTTGTTCACTGCTGTAGATTCTATGAAGGTATTTCATCGCTACCTTTATGGAAGAAAATTTATTTTATGAATGGATTATGCTTCTCTTCGGTGGTTACTATCTTTTAAGGAATTGGACGGACAATTGGCTCGATGGTTTGAACGAGGAGAAAAATCGCACGGTAACACGGATGGGTTGTTCAGATGATTATGCGAAGAGATGTAATGCGCTTATTATGCTAAGTGAGAGATGATGGAAGAACGAATGAACTTCTTCGTTGGGAGGATAGTTTTTGAAAATAAAGAATTCAAAATTGATGCGATTGCCAATGAACGGATAAAACTTTTAAAATTAATTTCATAACAAAAGCGAAATTGAATTTAATATGTAAATTAATTTCGTAATAAAAACGACAGAGAAAGAAGAAAGGCCAATAGACGTTAATCATCTTGTCTAGGAACCGGCTTTCACATTTATTTATTGCCTAGATACATTATTGAAAACTACGGGCTTGACTAAAATGTCTAAGTACGGACAAAGGTAGCAATGTGTTTTTTTGTCTATGCGTTTTCTGAGTTAATATCCAACAAATTCTTAAGGACAGGTATTCTAGAAATTAATATATGGCCCTTAGAAGATAGTACTGGGCCTTACCAAGGGTACGTACGTATGCGTCAACATACCGGCCCCTTTGAATGATCGTGTTTAAAACAAAAGAGAAGAAAAACATTCGTTTGAAATTCACTAAAATATAGTGTTTGATATAAAATAGTGGATTAATGATTTATCACACTGTGCGTTGACTCTTGTATGATAATTCATGTGTATAATGTGTACGTGTTTTGTATGAATAATTTATAAACTAGTGTGCGTTGCACTTATAAGATAATGAAATTATCTATGTCTGTATCTAGCTTCTTCGGAGGCATCAAGTTCATCGGTAGGCAAAAAGTAAAGGTCCTTGATGCTGCGCTTATAGATTCCCATGGCCGTTCGAATCGAGGCTACGCGAACGAGAGCTTGGATGTGAGAGCAATGATGCGACCTATCACCATTGGATCGGTAGTGCGTTGTCTTCCTTGAGGAGCACGATCTTAAGATCATTTGTTCCCTCTCCATGCCATTTCCTCCCCACCGTAAGCTCGTATAAGTATTCCTTCTATCAGCACTTCCAAAAATCTTGTTTTAAATTCTAGACGTGCTGTCGTGCCGAAAGTCGTGTTATTGGCACTCGTGCCAATTCATTTTAGGTACCCTCATTATTGAGCTTTCAATTAGGAAATCCGCAGGAATAAAAGGATAGATTATTGGGATCGATAGGGATTGAAGAGAGAGGGCGGGAGTTTAGCCTCTATTTCTGTTGTGTACATGTAGAATGCTTCATATATCAGGATGATTTTACCGACCACATGCACGAAATGCCACTTGAACGCTTTAGTGGTAGTCTCTCAAAATTCGCCAAAGCGTGGAGATTGCGGCGGAATGAAGTGCCATTGTATGTCTTTCTCTTTAAGAAATTGTTTTCTTTTTTAAATACCTTCACTGACTCCCAAAGTTCGTTTAATTCTCGATTAGCCCTAAGGAAGATTGTGGCATTGCCCGAATATATATAAGATGCTCTTCCTCTACACGCAAAGAATTGTTTCAAGAATGCGATGAAGGCCTCGATTGTCAAATCGCTTATTATCTCCAAATGAATCGCTCATGTGGCGAGATAAACGAATACAGCTTTAACTTTCCTCTATTTCGATTAATTTTTTCTTTAATGTACATTGGCTCGCAATAGTCAATGCCGAAAATGAAGAATGGCCGATTGCAAGTAACCCGATGTCGCAACTAGTTATCCATTATGTGATTCGGAACCGTAGGATTTGCGCGACAACACATCATAAAACCACGAACGAAAGATCTTAAACTTCTTTGGCCATCTATCGGCTAATATTATTATTTATATTCAAAAACTAAGCTAGCATAGCTTAGTTTTTGAATGCCGGAATGATAACCGCTAAGGAGCACATGTTGGAGAATTAATCGTTACGTAATGATTAAGAGGTAGAATGATAGGATGTTTTCGACTCTATGGTAAGTCTGACAGAAACAACTTACTACTGACCTGAATCAAGCCGTTTGGATCTACGAACGGCCATAAATTCGACAGTGTACCTTTAGATTTTGCCGTACCTTCAATTAATTGCTTGAATTCATTGGTAAATGCTTCATTTTAGGTCATTTTTAATATAATACTCATTGAATGTTCTAATTCCTACATGGTTGGCGAACCCCTAAGTACAGGTTTACTATCCTGCTTGTTCTTGCAGTTAGAAATGAATTTAATACAATAGGCAACTATCCGTCTCAATTTTGTGATAGAAGAAAATTTATTTAATATAAAACCTTCGTCATTAATGATTGCAACAAGCATATTAATAAGGGCTGTAATCTTGACACATGCTCTTGTTTCTTCCACGACGCATGCTACTGATTCTGTAGATCGTATGGCCATGTAGACCGTCCTACCATAGGGCATCGTCAATAATCTCTGCGGGGAACAATCTCTCCAGCGAGTCAACGTGGCGCCACTGATACGGCACATCTATGCTTCTAATTTCAGTGACGTGGTTAGCCACGAATATCTTAAGAAGATGAGGCAAGGTGTTGATCCAAGTTAAACAGATAGTCAAGTCAGATCAGAAAATTGTTTATATAATATGTACGACTGTCAATACCTTTCGCACAGCGTTGTATAATCTTCCGAAGAAGCTCAACTCCAACCTCGATTAATGCCTTAACCGGTGACACGCATGATTTGCAGAGAAGGGATATTTAAACCTTTTTCGTCAGCCGCTAGAGATCGGAGATAGATGCACGCGTCATAAGCTTTTTTGCTTACGTCATAAAATTCGTGTAGCTGAATCTTTATGTAATCGATCACGATTGTTTTCTGTGAAAGCCGTAGTTCATCTAACAACGTAAGTTCACTGATCTCGATACGCAATCCATGATTTTCGTCGGGAACTAGGTCGTTCCATCCAACACTACTTAGTCAAAGTCGCTGCATTATTATTTTAACCTTAGCGATGATCGGGCCAAGTAGATCGTGCGGATCGAATAATTTCTCTATGCGAGAAAGAATGGTTCGCTGTTACGCGTTTAATAATGTTTGCGCTGTCGGGACAGACTGAATTTTCGTCGGCAGCTAATTATTGTAACGTTCTAACGGTTAGAAAATATGTTGATGATATTCTATACGTTATCAAACGTCTTGATGGATAGAGAGCGACTTTTCATAGTATCTAGCGATATTTGAAATCATCCGGCGATACAAAATTATCTGCTGATACATTTTTGCGATGTCGGCGATCAATATATACACGTTTATTAACCGAATCAAGTTAGCAAATAGTTCATCCTATGATGGACTCATCATAAGATTGTCATCGAGAGATTATCATTTCTACAGTGAAATGCGTTGAAATATCAAATACGAAGCGTAGTTTTGTCGTAAGTGGTGTGGCAGGTATTAATATAACGAACCTTGGGCATGTGCCATAAGTCGCGATATTTCTTCATAAAAATAGATATTGCTCCTTAAAAGCTGGACTTTTCACGAAGGCGCGCTCTAAGGCATGAAATATCTTGAGCGCGATTGTGTATGAATCACCCAGATACGGTCTATAGTTTTTGAACGGTAAATTGACGACAAAAGATCCTGTCTCAGATTCGTGATATGTATTAGGCTTAAAATGCTCCTCGTATTCGATCTCCTCAGCCGATTGGTTCTTTTCATTGGCGGCTTCTTGATCTCTCAGAATTTAGTTGCGACTCTATGGAACCTATCATCGTATTGCACGTGATCTATTGTTTTAGGACCGAGTTTGGTTTCTAATGCGAATCATTAAGAACCAAAATTTGTCCGAAGCAAAATAACTTGTAAAATTGGAATGCCGAGGATGGAATCGTTAGCAGCTGGCTTATGGAATTAAGGATCCGTTAGCTTTTTATGACGGAATTGTTAATTTGCCGCAGTCTATAACTTGCGAGGATATGGCTGGATATAATCTTGACAGTATTATACATCTTATTTCCTCTGAAAATCTAGTTCTTAATAATTCCGAATCATGACTGAATCGTGTATCACTTTATTGTCATTATGAACCATTATGAACCAAAGACACAGGGACAACCAAATACGCCTCCGCCTATCGCAGGTTCTTTTTTACGAGTATGCAGCAAGAAGATCCGTCGGGCTAAACTCAATTAACTGAAGGAAGTTTGTAACATCGCGCGTAATATATTCGGAGTCTAGGAGCTTCGTTTACAAGCACCAATCCAAGAAGCTCCGAATCGAGAAGATTATCAGCACCCTTAAGTGAAACGGCAGTTTTATAAAGAATACGAAAGAAAGATACGCATATTCCTATTCTTAGACATGCGAGATTTGAAGGCAGGTAATGGGGGCTTCGATACGATGCTCTACAAATGATCTAACAAAAATCTAAAAGATAAGGAGTGTTCATATCGAGAGTTACGTACGCGTCTGATTTGTTCAGGATGGGAGATTACAAAAAGTGCGCTGCAAAGTCGAGCTCTTATAGCGGTTACGCCAGCGTACCGGAGCTCGCATGCATTGTCGCCAGCGAATCCTCAATTGATTTTCAACTTCATAAACGTCGGGAACTCTATAGTGCAAGGAAAAACAAGCATCCCGCATCGGAATCGGAACTAGAAATATAGACAACAAATCGCGACGTGAGAAGTCAGAAGAGGAAATACACGTTAGTGAAAAAGGCACATGAGGAAATCCTAGCCTTTTGGCAATAGAGATGGGAGTTGTCGGATAAAGGAAGACAGACATTCGTTTTCTTTTCAGACGTCAGAGAGGGAATGAATGCCCGTTTCATCTTTCCAAACTACTATACATGTAAGCTCTTATAAGGCTTGGCTACTTCAAAGCCAAACTCGCGTCGTTGAGTTTTACCATAAGCGCGTGCGAGTGCGGTAAGGGGGCACAGTTCAACATTATATTCTTAACTGTTTGGTCTTTGAAGAGAGTTGTTTTGGAGAAAATAACAGGCATAAAAACATAACCCAAAGTAGCCAGACATCTCGTTTCCTCGGCTGAGGTCTTCTCCCTTTTCACACAATTTTTGTAAAGAGACCCTTCCTATCAAAGGCATTTGGTTTTTAGACCCTGTTCAGTCGAAATTATCGGAGTTCCAGGTGGTAGAAGTGAACTCCTGTAACCTTCTCAGGTCAACCCACTCTCGAACAGGGAGTGGTCGAATGGATTCATACGCCCCTTTCTATTTTTGTTATTTCACCCTGCAATCTACAGTCCTATCTTCCCTTTCCATTCTACGAAATGAGTGTCAGGGAACGTGACACTGTGAGTGGTTCCCCGTGGTTTCCCATGAACGCGACTGACGTCAGCACGGCGATTCGTCATTGAGGATACATCGGTCGTGATGAAATTACTCACCTTGCGGGAATTTTGGGTTTTTCCACTTGATAATTGCGGCGAATGGATAGTTCCGTAGTGTATGCTAGTTTTGACGAGGTAGCATAAGAGCCGGTCGCATAAGGCACTCTCTACGAGTGTCCTCCTTTACAATAGTTGTTATTATGAACCCCGCAGACTATTGAGTTAACTCGTTCACGCGAAAAATTCAGCTGCTTAGTCATTTTTTTTTGGTAATAAAATGCGACTGAGAACTACTGTCTATTAGAACTCGACTATTACGGATAAGATTTCTGCGTCTAAGTTGTACTACGGTCGTCGGTAACAGTTCACAACCATGTGTGGTATACTCGCGAAAATATTCGCGTTATTTGATATTATAGGAACCGTCGGTACAGCTTCCTCATGAAGTAAATGGTAATGTGGACATTTACATCGCCTGCAAGACGATAAACTTGCACTTGCTCACGCCATGGTCT
>NC_057707.1:3154-6586 GCF_014466175.1 Vespula pensylvanica | reverse complement strand
ACATTTACATCGCCTGCAAGACGATAAACTTGCACTTGCTCACGCCATGGTCTGCGTAAAGACAAATCTGGCGAAGTTTTAGGCGAAACCGCAACGCCCTTTTATAGTTGCCTCGATTAGCTTAGCGCACTGAAAGGTATGGTGGCTCGATTCACAAATAGCGCAAAGTATGCTTACGGTCGATGAGAAGGTGTCTTGAGCTCCGCCTCGTGGGTTACGTTAATTTCTGCAGTTTCGATGGCTTGTTTGTAGATTTCGAAGCTCTGTATAGTTTCCATACTGATAATACGTTGAATTATTTTTCGTAACCGCGTTACCTTGTTTATACGTAATAATCGGATACACTCTTAAACGTGTACACATCAGTAAATCGCGTCTCTCATGCAGAAAACTAAAAAGTTGATCACGAATGGAAAATCCATTAGATCGAGGTTCTTTTCGCCACTTTGTATGTTTCTTTATCAAGTCATGAGACTAGGATATAAATGATCATCGTATCGCGTGACGTATCGCTCGACTTGCTTTAGAATGGGTTTTGTCAAGATTCAAGTGCTGTGCTATATCTGTGTACGAGTTATCTGCTAATCTGTATCTTTCGTCAATTCGAATATCGCCCTTAAGTATCGTTCCATTATTAAGCTTGATTGATTATGAAGATCTTCTGAAATACTAAATTTATTCATTGTAAGAATAATTTTATACTTTATTTAAAAATCTATTGATTATTTATTTTTTGTCTTATTTATTATTTATCTAGTTATCAATCAATAGAATAATATTAAATAATATTATGCACCAACTAATTATACTTATATAATGCATATTCGAAATATTATAAATGTTCGGGTATACCATCGTTGATCAAAAAATAATTTAAGAAATAAGCTTTTATTTTGTTCTTATACGTGCACCTAAAATATATTGAATGTTTGACTGTGGATGTATCCGAATCTCATCGATTATTACTTTATTTTGTAATAAGCACAAAGTTGTAACAATCGTGTAATAACAGTTTTTATTAATGGTACAATTGTTATTCTTTAATGCTCATTTATATTATTTAAGCTTATTATTGTTTAAAAATCTATGATTTGTGGTCATAGGAACATCGCGCTTCTAAAATACGTGTTGATTCTCGAATTGGGCAGAAGTTACTGGGGATAAAAAACCATAAACTTCTTTTTCATTTCTTCTGACCAAAAGTGGTTATTTTTTTCGACTGATTGCTCAATTGAGAAATTGTTGCTTATCAATAACTTATTCTTATGGTCTTTAATCAGTAAAATAACTGTAATGTTTTTAAATAACTTATAAAAGACTCTGTACTTGATATATATACCTAGCAACATCTTCTATGTTCGACATAGCATTTGCCGGTGCATGAGTATAATCTTTACGTTGGTTTCTATGATGTTAAATTCTTCATTAAAGTTCGGTATTTGACTTCAATGAGGGTATTGGCATTAATTAGTCTAGAGAAACTGCCAAGAATGGTTGAGTTTGTTATTCGTTTTTTTTTTCACTTCTTGACCTGATTTACTTCGACGCAGAGACACTGGTACGCATACAGAGCGGCACGTATACTTGTGCGGGAGAAGCAAGACCCACAAGTAGTCTTCATCCAACTTTTAAGCAGTTTTACTTTCAAGCAGTAAAGTCGAAATTCAGCTCTTCGTTTCGGTATTAGTCGACGTAAAATAATGAACGCCAGTATAATTATTCTTGCAATCTATAATTATAGCGGTTAAATTGTAGCCTGTTAATTTAGTGAAATCAGTGAATTAGTTAATTTAGTGATTTCATGCGTAGATTTATTTGTTAAGAAAAGTGTATTATCTTTTGATTTATTCAATTATACGTTGTTACTGTTATGATTCTATAACTTAGTTTTCTAAAAATGTACTTAAATTACACGAAAATAATACAGGGTACTTTTAAAATTCGAATTTACCTACGCACGTTAAAATAACTCATTTCTATATATATAGGTATACTATATAAAATTTTACAACAAAAAGGCAAAAAAAAAAGAAAACTGCTGTATATTATTAATTATGTATATATTTTATAAAAAATCATACAAATTTTTAGAGAAGGAATATTTATAAAAAATTCAAAATGGGTCATTTTGATCCTTCATGATAGATTAAATGTTAATAAGACGTTGCGACTGATAGCGAATAAAAGATGGAATAAAAACAAGCGCATAACGAACTAGTGATATAATCATAAGGTAGAAAAACAAGGAGGAACGACAACAAAGGACGAATATCTCCATATCTCATTAATATCATTATATGTACTTATCGGTGAGTGATAATATGTTAAAGATACAATTTGTTGAGAGTTTGTATGAGAAATCATCATGCGAGATAATACATTCTTTTTTCTTTTCTTATCGTAAATCATCATCATTATATCTATTGTAGGATATATATGATACATATAAGTAGTTCTTATCTTTGTTCTTATTATTATATTATATATTAGTATTATAATAATAGTTGTAGTAGTAATAATATAAAGTGGATTACTCCTATTGGACAAACCACGAAAAGAATAGCGCTGGAAGTTCTATCTTATAGATAATATGGAAACGAATTCTTATTTTGATTTTTATGAAAATATTATATAATATATGACTATATAGCCAAAAAGACTAGCAAAAATGTGAATGGGCGGAAACGAATAAAGTGTAGTTGTAGTTTGTAGTTTCTTAGGGCGCGATAGTTCGAGTTCGAATTAGTGTGAAAAATGAAATATGGGGTTCCCACTCAGTCAATATGGTTGCTATCATAGTTGTTTTTCACATGGTACATACTTGTGAGTTGAG
Source organism: Vespula pensylvanica (assembly GCF_014466175.1). Taxonomy (NCBI): domain Eukaryota; kingdom Metazoa; phylum Arthropoda; class Insecta; order Hymenoptera; family Vespidae; genus Vespula; species Vespula pensylvanica. The sequence continues at coordinate 3,753 of NC_057707.1, read as the reverse complement.
ATTTGAAAAGAAGGGAAAGATTAATTCCGGCTAATCCGTTCCTCATGGCGACAATAAAGCGAGTCAAGTGCGTTCAACGTTTTCTTTTTCTTTTGATTTCGTCTCTACTGTAATAGGGAGACAGTGAAGCGAGTAATACTCGTTTCATCTAAACGTTTTTTTGCCGTATATTCTATTTAACGACATGTTATACATTATCGATTTGTTTTATAATTGTTATTGGTTAATTTTGTTTTTAATACTATATTAATTTTAAGTGATATTAATTGACATAATGGACAAAGCCGAAAAAAGCAAGTACAGAAAGTATAATAGCATTCCGTGAAAGACAAAACAATCATGGCGTCAATCAAAACATCAAAGACAAACAAAAATGAGGGAATTTCAATTGCACCAAAAAGCATTGAAAGAAGGATTTACAGTACCAGTTACTCAATCATTAATAATCGATAATATTGAACTCATCTACAAATAACGAAGCTTCTACTAGCACTTTATTAAGGTCAATTGTATCAATCATATCCTATAACCAGTTACATTATATTTTAATCAATCAGATATAAATTTCAAAACCAATAGCAACGCTCATCAAAAATTTC
>NC_057707.1:0-3054 GCF_014466175.1 Vespula pensylvanica | reverse complement strand
TCAATGATTACGATTAAATATAACGATTTCTACATACTTACATGGCACAGGAAATTATGACATGGAGATCCGAATATTATAAAGTATTCATTAAAGGACTTGTAATAATGATGGGAATAAAGAACTGTAGATCAAAGAAAACATGCGAAATATTAAAGGAAAGATAGCAAGGAAACCATTCCCAAAAGATTTGAATAGAAAAACAAAGGAGGTACTTGACTTGATATACTATTTACGCGAGCTTATGCAAACGACGACAGTAAGTACGATCAGTAAGGAAACAGTATGTACTCGCATTAAAGATTGCTCATTACCTTTCTTTCAATTGTGTCCAACTTCAGCAATAAGTAAAATAATAAATCATAAGCTTCTTTTCCGTTGTTTTTATCAAAAAGAGGTAATTTATTTCGATTTCATCACCAGCCATTATTTTTTATGTCCGAAGAATGAAATAACACTGTCTTTGAGTAAAGTGTAAAACACCTTTAACTCGGTATACGTACGTCTAGGTTTATTATTTTTTTCATATCATTTGTCTGAATATGAACGTAATCTGTTTATCTTCATTGGTGTCAAATCCTTCACTATAGTTGTTTGACTTCAGTGAGATATCAATTAGTCATTCTGAAGTGATGGGCAAGAACGGTTGATTTTTTATCAATAATCAAATCACCACATCAAATTCGGGTCTGTACTCGGTGAAAAATTGTTCGATGGCCAATAGCACTTTTCCGATTCCACATCTGATATTAGTACTTCCCTTGAAGCAGAAATACCAAATAGACTCTATTAATTTTGTATAAGAAATGGGCAGTCTGCTTTTACATATTTTTCCGAACAGTTACTCATTTTCGGCACTGTTCACTTCATTTAAACAAAATCATTTGTCCACGAGTTTCATGATTGACTTTGAAAAATCTCCTTCTTTTAACAATTTTGCACATTAGTTTTTAGCATAAATTAAGTCCTCGTCTTGTGTTTAGTCCGTGATCATCGTCGATGGTTTGAATATGACAGTGAAATTTCTTCGCGAGACGTGAGGGTTTCTTCGACTTTACGAATCACGAACTGGACACTTTTCATTTACATATTGTAGAATAAAGTTGGCCGTATCTTTATTTAACAATTCATTATTCATTTCACGATGCAACGTCCTTCCGGAATTAATACTAATAACAGTCCATTTTGCTACCTATAAATTTGGCAATATAGGAGAAATTAGACGATTAATTCACATTATTATCGACGTCAATATAGAAGTGAACGCGTTTGACTGAAACGCGATGAATTGTCAATTCTACTTCATAAACACTGCCAGTGGTTTGCGTTCTCTGTAAGCGATTAGTCTTAAATTGGCTTTGTTTCATCACTTTAGTATTACCCGCGATTTCTACATTGTCTATGATGACTGAAAACATGGTAAGATCCATTATGAATATTTTTTTGCAATTCCTCTACGTTACTATATAGAAGTTGATTTTTGCCCCTTAGGATGTTTAATGGCTATCGTAATAGCAGTTCGCAAATGTTTTAAATTTTGCTGCAAGATATTCGGCTATATGCCGTAATTTTTATTTAAAGAACCTCCAAACGGCTATTATAATTACGTAATATACAATCGTGATATAATATTATATGCTAAAATTTATCTTGAATACCATTCTGCAAAATTATTATTAAATGATAACTTGCTTAATTACAATTATCAATAGAAAGAGATAGAATTATGTTCGCTATCCCGTCGTAAAATCATTACATTTTATTTTTGTTTAATCAGCCCAGAGATAAACTTATATAATATTTTCTCTTATACGTACGTACATCAATGCAATTTTCTTTATTCTTTTCAGACGGGACCAGGATTAAGCAAAAGTAAATACTCAATTATATCTAAAATTACGTCCAAATCATTACGTTTGATCGTTTAACGATGCAAATGTATCTATATAAGTGAATTTACATTTGTATTTTCATCTTCTTTTTCTATTTATCTTTATACTCGTGAATGTGTGAATCAGATTAATTAACCCTACACACACGCACGCATACACGCACGCGCGCGCACACACACACATGTAGATATACACATACAGAACATGTGTTGATATGTTTTAACTATTACGAATGTTTAAATGGAAAACCTCTCTATATGTAGGATGTATTTAGGGTTAATAGATGTATATATATGTATAAGATATAAGTATGTATATGTGTGTATAATCATAAAAATACATATATACATGTGTGTGTGTGTACGTATTAATATTGACGTATAACTATAATTTGCCTGTATTCATCTGTATACATGTAGATATTTAGAAAAAGTTAAAATTAACCCCCTTACTTCGGCGCCCTCTCAGACGTTCGGAGCTTCGATTGATTTATTCATATTTGATTTAGACGAATTTGCAAACGTTGCAACTCTTTTGCAAAAAAGATCATTATTTTGTTTCTTATAATTTTCTCGGTAGTACGATAAGTTTTGAAGAAATTCGATTACGCCAGTTTCATTGATATCTTGTGTTACTTGTAAGAATTTCTCGTTTTCTGATAGGGAGCTTTGTGTGGACGTCTGGATGCGAAGGGATAAAGAAAGATTAAAAAATAAATTAAAATAAAAAGAAAAGGAAGAAAAATCAGAATTGAAAAAGAAAAAAAAAAGAAATTAATACCAAAAAGGAGAAAACGCAAAAGATTAAAAAAGAAATTAGAATCGAAAAAAAGATTAAAATTTAAAAAAGGAAAAAAGGTGGAAAAAGAATTTGAATAATCAAAAAAGGAAAATAAGAAAAAAGGATTAAAATGGAGAAAAGAATTCAAGGAAAAAAAAGTGAAGAAGAAAAAAAAAGAAAGAAAAAAAAATATTACAAACAAATGCGTATTGGGAAATTGTACGGATATATTTCATATTTATTTCGAATGATATCTGTGTCTAATTTCTGTGAGTCGTTGTGATAGCGATGTCGCAAATGTAAACTCAACTTTTAATCGAATATTTGTTATTTCTTTAATTATTCACAATATTTGAATATTTTTAATCGGCTGTACGATTTG
>NC_057706.1:3776783-3778069 GCF_014466175.1 Vespula pensylvanica | reverse complement strand
ATATAGGTAAGCTTATATAATATTTTTTCTTACGCATATATACGTTAATGTAGTTTTTTCTATTCTGTTTAAATTGCAGTGATGGAGCTTCGATGGCTGCCCGTCGGAAGACCAAGCAGAACTGAACCTGTCACGGAGTGCAGTCGAAGTGAGTGAAAAGTTCGTTTTTGTTATTATTAGATAAAGGCAACGATTGAAAATTCAAAATTAAACAGAAACTATTTTTTGTTTAACGCGCGTTCCCACTTTTGTAACGCCTAAGCGAACTTACAGTGTTCAAATATTAGTTTATTCAATTCCGCATATCATTTATATAAATGCAAATATTTACGAAATTATTAATTCTCAAATATTCACCTTTAGAAAAAGAGAGTTTTCATATTTCCTCTTCGGAGTACGAAGGAAAATTCGGGTAATCGTCAAAATCTACCAAAAGTTTCTTTTCGCTGACTTTATACATTACCAATGACTGCCAGTTCAAGGTTTAAATCTAGCAGAAAATAAATTAAAATAACTTTCGAAGTTTTAAAATAAGTTTAAAAGTTTCTTTTAAAACTTCAAGTACTATAAAAATTACTATAAAAAAATAATTGTAAATTTATCAAAGTCCAAGTAAAATGATACAAATTCGCCGTTCTTTCTCTAGAAGGATGATAATTAGTGAATTAATGATAGTTTCATATTTTTCCGTATTAACCCTTTGTACTCTGCACGTCTTGGCTATTAATTAGCAGCAAATTCGTCACTCGAACATAGTATATACTACACCATATGATATCGCACAACTCTAACCCGCTAACATATTACAAAGTTGTCTGATTTATATGAATTATTAGATATTCAGGATCACATATAAATATATAGGTATGTCAATTATATATGGGTGTGTAGTGATATATACATGTATGTGTCTATGTATATGTATGCATATGTTTATAATCTATGTAACGATTGAAACTAATAAGAAAAGTATATTCATCAATGTAATGAACTTACGACCGACTAATGAAAATAGTTCGATCTTACGAAACTCCCTACTAAACAATCAATAACCCATAATATTGCTGCATGATCATTGACAGACTGATACAAAAAAAATTTTAATATGATGTATGTTACCAAGTATATACTATTCTTAACAGTAATACTACCTTTTTTGGAAATTCTTACAACTTCTCATTGTGAATGAAATCAGAATGTTCAGTAAGTCCAAAATTCGCAAATATGGATTGTGTATACCTATTCAAACAATAAAATAAATTAAAATATAAAATCATGAGTTCTCC